>NW_026736241.1:0-78112 GCF_949786415.1 Peromyscus eremicus | reverse complement strand
CCCGTGTGTGTAGGAAGTACAGTTCTTTTTTTCTGAGCAAGCTCACTGTTCTGGCCCTATAGGAAACACAGAAGAGTAGAAGAGTGCTCTTTTCTCAAAAGCAGAGTGTGTTTCTTGTAAAGCGAGCTAGAGTTTGTTTCCCAGTCCTAAATGGAGTGGAATCACATGCAGTTTCTGGTCCTACGAGCAAGATTTGTTTTCTGGTAAGAAGAGTCACTATTGCGCTGCCATTGCCATACACAGGACAAATAACACTGGCGTCTGTTCCCAGCAAGTACAGTGTATTGAACTGAAGAGTATCTACTGTTCTTGTCAGGTTCCTAAGCAGAGTTGAACTAGATATGGCCGTGTGTAGGAAGCACAGTTTTTTTGTTCTGAGCAAGCTCACTTTTCGGAACACATAGGAAACACAGTAGAGTAGAAGAGTGCTCTTTTCTCAAAAGCAGAGTGTGTTTTTGTAAGGCGAGCTAGCGTTTGTTTCCTAGTCCTAAATGGAGTTGAATCACATGCAGTTTCTGGTCCTATGAACAAGAGTTGTTTTCTGGTAAGGAAAGTCACTATTGCGCTCCCATTGCCCTTTACAAGGCAAATAGCACTCGCGTTTTTTCCCAGCAATTACAGTGTTTTGGACTGAATAGGAGCTACTGTTCCTGTCAGTTTACTAAGCAGAATGGAACTAGATATGATCCGTGCGTGTAGGAAGCACAGTTCTTTTGTTCTGAGCAAGCTCACTGTTTGGACCCCATAGGAAACACAGTAGAGTAGAAGAGTGCTCTTTTCTCAAAAGCAGAGTGTGTTTCTTGGAAGTCGAGCTAGCATTTCTTTCCCAGTCCTAATTGGAGTTGAGTCACATGCAGTTTTTTGTCCTACGTTGAAGAGTTGTTTTCTGGTAAGTCAAGTCACTATTGTGCTCCAATTGCCATACACAGTGCAAATAGCACTCGCGTCTGTTCCCAGCAAGTACAGTGTATCGGACTGAAGAGGAGCTACTGTTCTTGTCAGTTTCCTAAGCATAGTTGAACTAGTTATGGCCCGTGTGTAGGAAGCACAGTTCTTTTGTTCTGAGCAAGCTCCCTCTTCTGGCCCTATGGGAACACAGTAGAGTAGGAGAGTGCTCTTTTCTCTAAAGCAGAGTGTGTTTCTTGTAAGGTGAGCTAGCTTTTGTTTCCCAGTCCTAAATGGAGTGGAATCACATGCAGTTTCTGGTCCTACGAGCAAGATTTGTTTTCTGGTAAGAAGAGTCACTATTGCGCTGCCATTGCCATACATAGGACAAATAGCACTGACCTCTGTTCTCAGCAAGTACAGTATATTGGACTGAAGAGGATCTAATGTTCTTGTCAGGTTCCTAAGCAGAATTGAACTAGATATGGCCGTGTGTGTAGGAAGCACAGTTCTTTTGTTCTGAGCAAGCTCACTGTTCGGACACCATAGGAAACACAGTAGAGTAGAAGAGTGCTCTTTTCTCTAAAGCAGAGTGTGTTTCTTGTAAGGCGAGCTAGCGTTTGTTTCCCAGTCCTAAATGGAGTTGAATCATATGAAGTTTCTGGTCTTAAGAGCAAGAGCTGTTTTCTGGTAAGGAAAGTCACTATTGCACTCCCATTGCCATACACAGTGCAAATAGCACTCGCTTCTGTTCCCAGCAAGTACAGTGTATCGGACTGAAGAGGAGCTACTGTTCTTGTCAGTTTCCTAAGCAAAGTTGAACTAGTTATGGCCCGTGTGTAGGAAGCACAGTTCTTTTTTTCTGAGCAAGCTCACTGTTCTGGCCTTATAGGAAACACAGTAGAGTAGAAGAGTGCTCTTTTCTCAAAAGCAGAGTGTGTTTCTTGTAAAGTGAGCTAGAGTTTGTTTCCCAGTCCTAAATGGAGTTGAGTCACATGAAGTTTCTGGTCCTAAGAGCAAGAGTTGTTTTCTGTTAAGAAGAGTAACTATTGCGCTGCCATTGCCATACACAGGACAAATAGCACTGGCGTCTGTTCCCAGCAAGTACAGTGTATTGAACTGAAGAGGATCTACTGTACTTGTCAGGTTCCTAAGCAGACTTGATGTAGATATGGCCGTGTGAGTAGGAAGCACAGTTTTTTTGTTCTGAGCAAGCTCACTGTTCTGGCCCTATAGGAAACAAAGTAGAGTAGAAGAGTGGTCTTTTATCAAAAGCAGAGTGTGTTTCTTGGAAGTCGAGCTAGTGTTTGTTTCCCAGTCCTAAATGGAGTTGAGTCACATGCAGTTTTTTGTCCTACGAGCAAGAGTTGTTTTCTGGTAAGACAAGTCACTATTGTGCTCCAATTGCCATACACAGGACAAATAGCACTGGCGTCTGTTCCCAGCAAGTACAGTGTATTGGACTGAAGAGGATCTACTGTTCTTGTCAGGTTCCTAAGCAGACTTGAACTAGATATGGCCGTGTGTGTAGGAAGCACAGTTTTTTTGTTCTGAGCAAGCTCACTGTTCGGAACACATAGGAAACACAGTAGAGTAGAAGAGTGCTCTTTTCTCAAAAGCAGAGTGTGTTTCTTGTAAGGCGAGCTAGCGTTTGTTTCCCAGTCCTAAATGGAGTTGAGTCACATGCAGTTTTTTGTCCTATGAGCAAAAGTTGTTTTCTGGTAAGACAAGTCACTATTGTTCTCCAATTGCCATACACAATGCAAATAGCACTCGCGTCTGTTCCCCGCAAGTACAGTGTATTGGACAGAAGAGGAGCTACTGTTCTTGTCAGTTTCCTAAGCACAGTTGAACTAGATATGGCCCGTGTGCGTAGGAAGCACAGTTCTTTTTTCCGAGCAAGCTCACTGTTCGGACCCAATAGGAAACACAGTAGAGTGGAAGAGTGCTCTTTTCTCAAAAGCAGAGTGTGTTTCATGTAAGGCGAGCTAGAGTTTGTTTCCCAGTCCTAAATGGAGTTGAATCACATGCAGTTTCTGGTCTTATGAGCAAGAGTTGTTTTCTGGTAAGGAAAGTCACTATTGCGCTCCCATTGCCATACACAGTGCAAATAGCACTCGCGTCTGTTCCCAGCAAGTACAGTGTATCGGACTGAAGAGGAGCTACTGTTCTTGTCAGTTTCCAAAGAAGAGTTGAACTACATATGGCCCGTGTGTAGGAAGCACAGTTTTTTTGTTCTGAGCAAGCTCACTTTTCGGGACACATAGGAAACACAGTAGAGTAGAAGAGTGCTCTTTTCTCAAAAGCAGAGTGTGTTTTTGTAAGGCGAGCTAGGGTTTGTTTCCTAGTCCTAAATGGAGTTGAATCACATGCAGTTTCTGGTCCTATGAACAAGAGTTGTTTTCTGGTAAGGAAAGTCACTATTGCGCTCCCATTGCCCTTCACAAGGCAAATAGCACTCGCGTCTTTTCCCAGCAAGTACAGTGTATTGGACTGAATAGGAGCTACTGTTCTTGTCAGTTTACTAAGCAGAGTTGAACTAGATATGGTCCGTGCGTGTAGGATGCACAGTTCTTTTGTTCTGAGCAAGCTCACTGTTTGGACCCCATAGGAAACACAGTAGAGTAGAAGAGTGCTCTTTTATCAAAAGCAGAGAGTGTTTCTTGGAAGTCGAGCTAGCGTTTCTTTCCCAGTCCTAAATGGAGTTGAGTCACATGCAGTTTTTTGTCCTACGAGCAAGAGTTGTTTTCTGGTAAGACAAGTCACTATTGTGCTCCAATTGCCATACACAGTGCAAATAGCACTCGCGTCTGTTCCCCCAAGTACAGTGTATTGGACGGAAGAGGAGCTACTGTTCTTGTCAGTTTCTTAAGGACAGTTGAACTAGATATGGCCCGTGTGTAGGAAGCACAGTTCTTTTGTTCTGAGCAAGCTCACTGTTTGGAACCCATAGGAAACAGAGTAGAGTAGAAGAGTGCTCTTTTCTCAAAAGCAGAGTGTGTTTCATGTAAGGCGAGCTAGCATTTGTTTTCCAGTCCTAAATGGAGTTGAATCACATGCAGTTTCTGGTCTTACGAGCAAGAGTTGTTTTCTGGTAAGGAAAGTCACTATTGCGCTCCCATTGCCATACACAGTGCAAATAGCACTCGCGTCTGTTCCCAGCAAGTACAGTGTATCAGACTGAAGAGGAGCTAATGTTCTTGTCAGTTTCCTAAGAAGAGTTGGACGAGATATGGCCCGTGTGTAGGAAGCACAGTTCTTTTGTTCTGAGCAAGCTCACTGTTCTGGCCCTATAGGAAAAACAGTAGAGTAAAAGAGTGCTCTTTTCTCTAAAGCAGAGTGTGTTTCTTGCAAGGTGAGCTAGATTTTGTTTCCCAGTCCTAAATGGAGTTGAATCACATGCAGTTTCTGGTCCTACAAGGAAGAGTTGTTTTCTGGTAAGAAGAGTCACTATTGCACTGCCATTGCCATACACAAGACAAATAGCACTGGCGTCTGTTCCCAGCAAGTACAGTGTATTGGACTGAAGAGGATCTACTGTTCTTTTCAGGTTCCTAAGCAGAATTCAAATAGATATGGCCGCGTGTAGGAAGCATAGTTCTTTTGTTCTGAGCAAGCTCACTGTTCGGACCCCATAGGAAACACAGTAGAGTAGAAGAGTGCTCTTTTCTCAAAAGCAGAGTGTGTTTCTTGTGAGGCGAGCTAGCATTTGTTTCCCAGTCCTAAATGGAGTTGAGTCACATGGAGTTTTTGGTCCTACGAGCAAGAGTTGTTTTCTGGTAAGACGAGTCACTATTGTGCTCCAATTGCCATATACAGTGCAAATAGCACTCGCGTCTGTTTCCCGCAAGTACAGTGTATTGGACTGAAGAGGATCTACTGTTCTTGTCAGTTTCCTAAGCAGAGTTGAACTAGATATGGCCCGTGTGTGTAGGAAGCACAGTTCTTTATTTCTGAGCAAGGTTACTGTTCGGACCCCATAGGAAGCACAGTAGAGTAGAAGAGTGATCTTTTCTCAAAAGCAGAGTGTGTTTCATGTAAGGCGAGCTAGCATTTTTTTCCTAGTCATAAATGGAGTTGAATCACATGCAGTTTCTGGTCCTACGATCAAGAGTTGTTTTCTGGTAAGGAAAGTCACTATTGCGCTACAATTGCCATACACAGTGCAAATAGCCCTCCCGTCTGTTTCCAGCAAGTACAGTGTATTGGACTGAAAAGGAGCTACTGTTCTTGTCAGTTTCCTAAGCAGAGTTGAACTAGATATGGCCCATGTGTAGGAAGAACAGTTCGTTTGTTCTGAGCAAGCTCACTATTCTGGCCCTATAGGAAACACAGTAGAGTAGAAGAGTGCGCTTTTCTCTAAAGCAGAGTGTGTTTCTTGTAAGGTGAGCTAGCTTTTGTTTCCCAGTCTTAAATGTTGTTGAATCACATGCAGTTTCTGATCCTACGAGCAAGAGTTGTTTTCTGGTATGAAGAGTCACTATTGCGCTGCCATTGCCATACACAGGACAAACAGCACTGGTGTCTGTTCCCAGCAATTACAGTGTACTGGACTGAAGAGGATCTACTGTCCTTGTCAGGTTCCTAAGCAGAATTGAACTAGATATGGCCGTGTGTAGGAAGCACAGTTCTTTTGTTCTTAGCAAGCTCACTGTTCGGATCCCATAGGAAACACAGTAGAGTAAAAGAGTGCTCTTTTCTCTAAAGCAGAGTGTGTTTCTTGCAAGGTGAGCTAGATTTTGTTTCCCAGTCCTAAATCGAGTTGAATTACATGCAGTTTCTGGTCCTATGAACAAGAGTTGTTTTCTGGTAAGGAAAGTCACTATTGCGCTCCCATTGCCCTTTACAAGGCAAATAGCACTCGCGTCTTTTCCCAGCAAGTACAGTGTATTGGACTGAATAGGAGCTACTGTTCTTGTCAGTTTACTAAGCAGAATGGAACTAGATATGGTCCATGCGTGTAGGATGCACAGTTCTTTTGTTCTGAGCAAGCTCACTGTTTGGACCCCATAGGAAACACAGTAGAGTAGAAGAGTGCTCTTTTCTCAAAAGCAGAGTGTGTTTCATGTAAGGCGAGCTAGCATTTGTTTCCCAGTCCTAAATGGAGTTGAATCACATGCAGTTTCTGGTCTTACGAGCAAGAGTTGTTTTTTGGTAAGACAAGTCACTATTGTGCTCCAATTGCCCTACACAGTGCAAAGAGCACTCGCGTCTGTTCCCCGCAAGTACAGTGTATTGGACGGAAGAGGAGGTACTGTTCTTGTCAGTTTCCTAAGCAGAGTTGAACTAGATATGGCCCGTGTGTGTAGGAAGCACAGTTCTTTTGTTCTGAGCAAGCTCACTGTTCGGACCCCATAGGAAACACAGTAGAGTAGAAGAGTGCTCTTTTCTCAAAAGCAGAGTGTGTTTCATGTAAGGCGAGCTAGCATTTGTTTCCCAGTCCTAAATGGAGTTGAATCACATGAATTTTCTGGTCTTACGAGCAAGAGTTGTTTTCTGGTAAGGAAAGTCACTATTGCGCTCCCATTGCCATACACAGTGCAAATAGCAATCGTGTCTGTTCCCAGCAAGTACAGTGTATCGGACTGAAGAGGTGCTACTGTTCTTGTCAGTTTCCTAAGCAGAGTTGAACTAGATATGGCCCGTGTGTAGGAAGAACAGTTCCTTTGTTCTGAGCAAGCTCACTATTCTGGCCCTATAGGAAACACAGTAGAGTAGAAGAGTGCTCTTTTCTCAAAAGCAGAGTGTGTTTCTTGTAAAGTGAGCTAGAGTTTGTTTCCCAGTCCTAAATGGAGTGGAATCACATGCAGTTTCTGGTCCTACGAGCAAGAGTTGTTTTGTGGTAAGAAGAGTCACTATTGTGCTGCCATTGCCATACACAGGACAAAAAGCACTGGCGTCTGTTCCCAGCAAGTACATTGTATTGGACTGAAGAGGATCTACTCTTTTTGTTCAGGTTCCTAAGCAGAATTGAACTAGATATGGCCTTGTGTGTAGGAAGCACAGTTCTTTTGTTTTTAGCAAGCTCACTGTTCGGATCCCATAGGAAACACAGTAGAGTAGAAGAGTGCTCATTTATCAAAAGCAGAGTGTGTTTCTTGTAAGTCGAGCTAGTGTTTGTTTCCCAGTCCTAAATGGAGTTGAGTGACATGCAGTTTTTTGTCCTACGAGCAAGAGTTGTTTTCTGGTAAGACAAGTCACTATTGTGCTCCAATTACCATACACAGTGCAAATAGCACTCGCGTCTGTTCCCCGCAAGTACAGTGTATTGGACGGAAGAGGAGCTACTGTTCTTGTCAGTTTCCTAAGCAGAGTTGAACTAGATATGGCCCGTGTGTGTAGGAAGCACAGTTCTTTTGTTCTGAGCAAGCTCACTGTTCGGACCCCATAGGAAACACAGTAGAGTAGAAGAGTGCTCTTTTCTCAAAAGCAGAGTGTGTTTCATGTAAGGCGAGCTAGCATTTGTTTCCCAGTCCTAAATGGAGTTGAATCACATGAAGTTTCTGGTCTTACGAGCAAGAGTTGTTTTCTGGTAAGGAAAGTCACTATTGTGCTCCCATTGCCATACACAGTGCAAATAGCACTCGCTTCTGTTCCCAGCAAGTACAGTGTATCGGATTGAAGAGGAGCTACTGTTCTTGTCTGTTTCCTAAGCAGAGTTGAACTAGATATGGCCCGTGTGTAGGAAGCACAGTTCTTTTGTTCTGAGCAAGCTCACTGTTCTGGCATTATACGAAACACAGTAGAGTAGAAGAGTGCTCTTTTCTTTAAAGCAGAGTGTGTTTCTTGTAAGGTGAGCTAGCTTTTGTTTCCCAGTCCTAAATGGAGTTGAATTACATGCAGTTTCTGGTCCTACGAGCAAGAGTTGTTTTCTGGTAAGAAGAGTCACTATTGCGCTGCCATTGCCATACACATGACAAACAGCACTGGCGTCTGTTCCCAGCAATTACAGTGTATTGGACTGAAGAGGATCTACTGTTCTTGTCAGTTTCCTAAGCAGACTTGAACTAGATATGGCCGTGTGTGTAGGAAGCACAGTTCTTTTTTTCTGAGCAAGCTCATGTTCAGAACCCATAGGAAACACAGTAGAGTAGAAGAGTGCTCTTTTCTCAAAAGCAGAGCGTGTTTCATGTAAGGCGAGCTAGCATTTGTTTCCCAGTCCTAAATGGAGTTGAATCACATGCAGTTTCTGGTCTTACGAGCAAGAGTTGTTTTCTGGTAAGGAAAGTCACTATTGCGCTCCCATTGCCATACACAGTGCAAATAGCACTCCGCGTCTGTTCCCAGCAAGTACAGTGTATCGGACTGAAGAGGAGCTACTGTTCTTGTCCGTTTCCTAAGCAGAGTTGAACTAGATATGGCCCGTGTGTCGGAAGCACAGTTCTTTTGTTCTGAGCAAGCTCACTGTTCTGGCCCTATAGGAAACACAGAAGAGTAGAAGAGTACTCTTTTCTCTAAAGCAGAGTGTGTTTCTTGTAAGGTGAGCTAGGTTATGTTTCCCAGTCCTAAATGGAGTTGAATCACATGCAGTTTCTGGTCCTACGAGCAAGAGTTGTTTTCTGGTAAGAAGAGTCACTATTGCGCTGCAACTGCCATACACAGGACAAATAGCCCTGGCGTCTGTTCCCAGCAAGTACAGTGTATTGGCCTGAAGAGGATCTAGTGTTCTTGTCAGTGTCCTAAGCAGAGTTGAGCTAGATTTGGCCGTGTGTGTAGGAAGCACAGTTCTTTTGTTCTGAGCAAGCTCACTGTTCGGACCCCATAGGAAACACAGTAGAGTAGAAGAGTGCTCTTTTCTCTAAAGCAGAGTGTGTTTCTTGTATGGTGAGCTAGCGTTTGTTTCCCAGTCCTAAGTGGAGTTGAGTCACATGCAGTTTTTTGTCCTACGAGCAAGAGTTTTTTTCTGGTAAGACGAGTCACTACTGTGCTCCAATTGCCATACACAGTGCAAATAGCACTCGCGTTTGTTCCCAGCAAGTACAGTGTATCGGACTCTAGAGGAGCTACTGTTCTTGTCAGTTTCCTAAGCAGAGTTGAACTAGATATGGCCCGTGTGTGTAGGAAGCACAGTTCTTTTGTTCTGAGCAAGCTCACTGTTCGGACCCCATAGAAAACACAGTAGAGTAGTAGAGTTCTCTTTTCTCAAAAGCAGAGTGTTTTTCATGTAAGGCGAGCTAGCATTTGTTTCCCAGTCCTAAATGGAGTTGAATCACATGCAGTTTCTCGTTCTACGATCAAGAGTTGTTTTCTGTTAAGGAAAGTCACTATTGCGCTCCCATTGCCATACACAGTGCAAATAGCACTCGCGTCTGTTCCCAGCAAGTACAGTGTATCGGACTGAAGAGGAGCTACTGTTCTTGTCAGTTTCCTAAGCAAAGTTGAACTAGTTATGGCCCGTGTGTAGGAAGCACAGTTCTATTTTTCTGAGCAAGCTCACTGTTCTGGCCTTATAGGAAACACAGTAGAGTAGAAGAGTGCTCTTTTCTCAAAAGCAGAGTGTGTTTCTTGTAAAGTGAGCTAGAGTTTGTTTCCCAGTCCTAAATGGAGTTGAATCACATGAAGTTTCTGGTCCTAAGAGCAAGAGTTGTTTTCTGTTAAGAAGAGTAACTATTGCGCTGCCATTGCCATACATAGGACAAATAGCACTGGCGTCTGTTCCCAGCAAGTACAGTGTATTGAACTGAAGAGGATCTACTGTACTTGTCAGGTTCCTAAGCAGACTTGAAGTAGATATGGCCGTGTGAGTAGGAAGCACAGTTTTTTTTGTTCTGAGCAACCTCACTGTTCTGGCCCTATAGGAAACAAAGTAGAGTAGAAGAGTGCTCTTTTATCAAAAGCAGAGTGTGTTTCTTGGAAGTCGAGCTAGTGTTTGTTTATCAGTTTTAAATGGAGTTGAGTCACATGCAGTTTTTTGTCCTACGAGCAAGAGTTGTTTTCTGGTAAGACAAGTCACTATTGTGCTCCAATTGCCATACACAGGACAAATAGCACTGGCGTCTGTTCCCAGCAAGTACAGTGTATTGGACTGAAGAGGATCTACTGTTCTTGTCAGGTTCCTAAGCAGACTTGAACTAGATATGGCCGTGTGTGTAGGAAGCACAGTTCTATTGTTCTGAGCAAGCTCACTGTTTGGACCCCATAGGAAACACAGTAGAGTAGAAGAGTGCTCTTTTCTCAAAAGCAGAGTTTGTTTCTTGTAAGGCGAGCTAGCGTTTGTTTCCCAGTCCTAAATGGAGTTGAGTCACATGCAGTTTTTTGTCCTATGAGCAAAAGTTGTTTTCTGGTAAGACAAGTCACTATTGTTCTCCAATTGCCATACACAATGCAAATAGCACTCGCGTCTGTTCCCCGCAAGTACAGTGTATTGGACGGAAGAGGAGCTACTGTTCTTGTCAGTTTCCTAAGCAGAGTTGAACTAGGTATGGCCCCTGTGTGTAGGAAGCACAGTTCTTTTGTTCTGAGCAACCTCACTGTTCGGACCCCATAGGAAACACAGTAGAGTGGAAGAGTGCTCTTTTCTCAAAAGCAGAGTGTGTTTCATGTAAGGCGAGCTAGAGTTTGTTTCCCAGTACTAAATGGAGTTGAATCACATGCAGTTTCTGGTCTTATGAGCAAGAGTTGTTTTCTGGTAAGGAAAGTCACTATTGCGCTCCCATTGAAATACACAGTGCAAATAGCACTCGCGTCTGTTCCCAGCAAGTACAGTGTATCGGACTGAAGAGGAGCTACTGTTCTTGTCAGTTTCCAAAGCAGAGTTGAACTACATATGGCCTGTGTGTAGGAAACACAGTTTTTTTGTTCTGAGCAAGCTCACTTTTCGGAACACATAGGAAACACAGTAGAGTAGAAGAGTGCTCTTTTCTCAAAAGCAGAGTGTGTTTTTGTAAGGCGAGCTAGGGTTTGTTTCCTAGTCATAAACGGAGTTGAATCACATGCAGTTTCTGGTCCTATGAACAAGAGTTGTTTTCTGGTAAGGAAAGTCACTATTGCGCTCCCATTGCCCTTCACAAGGCAAATAGCACTCGCGTCTTTTCCCAGCAAGTACAGTGTATTGGACTGAATAGGAGCTACTGTTCTTGTCAGTTTACTAAGCAGAGTTGAACTAGATATGGTCCGTGGGTGTAGGAAGCACAGTTCTATTGTTCTGAGCAAGCTCACTGTTTGGACCCCATAGGAAACACAGTAGAGTAGAAGAGTGCTCTTTTATCAAAAGCAGAGAGTGTTTCTTGGAAGTCGAGCTAGCGTTTCTTTCCCAATCCTAAATGGAGTTGAGTCACATGCAGTTTTTTGTCCTACGAGCAAGAGTTGTTTTCTGGTAAGACAAGTCACTATTGTGCTCCAATTGCCATACACAGTGCAAATAGCACTCGCGTCTGTTCCCCCAAGTACAGTGTATTGGACGGAAGAGGAGCTACTGTTCTTGTCAGTTTCTTAAGGACAGTTGAACTAGATATGGCCCGTGTGTGTAGGAAGCACAGTTCTTTTGTTCTGAGCAAGCTCACTGTTTGGAACCCATAGGAAACAGAGTAGAGTAGAAGAGTGCTCTTTTCTCAAAAGCAGAGTGTGTTTCATGTAAGGCGAGCTAGCATTTGTTTCCCAGTCCTAAATGGAGTTGAATCACATGCAGTTTCTGGTCTTACGAGCAAGAGTTGTTTTCTGGTAAGGAAAGTCACTATTGCGCTCCAATTGCCATACACAGTGCAAATAGCACTCGCGTCTGTTCCCAGCAAGTACAGTGTATCAGACTGAAGAGAAGCTAATGTTCTTGTCAGTTTCCTAAGAAGAGTTGGACGAGATATGGCCCGTGTGTAGGAAGCACAGTTCTTTTGTTCTGAGCAAGCTCACTGTTCTGGCCCTATAGGAAAAACAGTAGAGTAGAAGAGTGCTCTTTTCTCTAAAGCAGAGTGTGTTTCTTGCAAGGTGAGCTAGCTTTTGTTTCCCAGTCCTAAATGGAGTGGAATCACATGCAGTTTCTGGTCCTACAAGCAACAGTTGTTTTCTGGTAAGAAGAGTCACTATTGCGCTGCCATTGCCATACACAGGACAAATAGCACTGGCGTCTGTTCCCAGCAAGTACAGTGTATTGAACTGAAGAGGATCTACTGTTCTTGTCAGGTTCCTAAGCAGACTTGAACTAGATATGGCCGTGTGAGTAGGAAGCACAGTTTTTTTGTTCTGAGCAAGCTCACTGTTCGGAACATATAGGAAACACAGTAGAGTAGAAGAGTGCACTTTTCTCAAAAGCAAAGAGTGTTTCTTGGAAGTTGAGCTAGCGTTTGTTTCCCAGTCCTAAATGGAGTTGAGTCACATGCAATTTTTTGTCCTATGAGCAAGACTTGTTTTCTGGTAAGGAAAGTCACTATTGTGCTCCCATTGCCATACACAGTGCAAATAGCACTCCCGTCTGTTCCCAGCAAGTACAGTGTATCGGACTGAAGAGGAGCTACTGTTCTTGTCAGTTTCCTAAGCAGAGTTGAACTAGTTATGGCCCGTGTGTAGGAAGCACAGTTCTTTTGTTCTGAGCAAGCTCACTGTTCTGGCCCTAAAGGAAACACAGTAGAGTAGAAGAGTGCTCTTTTCTCAAAAGCAGAGTGTGTTTCTTGTAAAGCGAGCTAGAGTTTGTTTCCCAGTTTTAAATGGAGTGGAATCACATGCAGTTTCTCGTCCTACGAGCAAGAGTTGTTTTCTGGTAAGAAGAGTCACTATTGAGCTGTCATTGCCATACACAGGACAAATAGCACTGGCGTCTGTTCCCAGCAAGTACAGTGTATTGAACTGAAGAGGATCTACTGTTCTTGTCAGGTTCCTAAGCAGACTTGAACTAGATATGGCCGTGTGAGTAGGAAGCACAGTTTTTTTGTTCTGAGCAAGCTCACTGTTCGGAACACATAGGAAACACAGTAGAGTAGAAGAGTGCTCTTTTATCAAAAGCAGAGTGTGTTTCTTGGAAGTCGAGCTAGCGTTTGTTTCCCAGTCCTAAATGGAGTTGAATCACATGCAGTTTCTGGTCTTACGAGCAAGAGTTGTTTTCTGGTAAGTAAAGTCACTATTGCGCTCCCATTGCCGTACACAGTGCAAATAGCACTCGCATCTGTTCCCAGCAAGTACAGTGTATTGGACTGAAGAGGAGCTACTGTTCTTGTCAGTTTCCTAAGCAGAGTTGAACTAGATATGGCCCATGTGTAGGAAGCACAGTTCTTTTGTTGTGAGCAAGCTCACTCTTCTGGCCCTATAGGAAACACAGTAGAGTAGAAGAGTGCTCTTTTCTCTAAAGCAGAGTGTGTTTCTTGTAAGATTAGCTAGCTTTTGTTTCCCAGTCCTAAATGGAGTTGAATCACATGCAGTTTCTGGTCCTACAAGCAAGAGTTGTTTTCTGGTAAGAAGAGTCACTATTGCGCTGCCATTGCCATACACAGGACAAATAGCACTGGCATCTGTTCCCAGCAAGTACAGTGTATTGAACTGAAGAGGATCTACTGTTCTTTTCAGGTTCCTAAGCAGAATTCAACTAGATATGGCCGTGTGTAGGAAGCATAGTTCTTTTGTTCTGAGCAAGCTCACTGTTCGGACCCCATAGGAAACACAGTAGAGTAGAAGAGTGCTCTTTTCTCAAAAGCAGAGTGTGTTTCTTGTGAGGCGAGCTAGCATTTTTTTCCCAGTCATAAATGGAGTTGAATCACATGCAGTTTCTGGTCCTACAATCAAGAGTTGTTTTCTGGTAAGGAAAGTCACTATTGCGCTACCATTGCCATACACAGTGCAAATAGCCCTCCCGTCTGTTCCCAGCAAGTACAGTGTATTGGACTGAAAAGGAGCTACTGTTCTTGTCAGTTTCCTAAGCAGAGTTGTACTAGATATGGCCCGTGTGTGTAGGAAGTACAGTTCTTTTTTTCTGAGCAAGCTCACTGTTCTGGCCCTATAGGAAACAAAGTAGAGTAGAAGAGTGCTCTTTTCTCAAAAGCAGAGTGTCTTTCTTGTAAAGCGAGCTAGAGTTTGTTCCCCAGTCCTAAATGGAGTTGAGTCACATGCAGTTTTTTGTCCTACGAGCAAGAGTTGTTTTTTGGTAAGACAAGTCACTATTGTGCTCCAATTGCCCTACACAGTGCAAAGAGCACTCGCGTCTGTTCCCCGCAAGTACAGTGTATTGGACGGAAGAGGAGGTACTGTTCTTGTCAGTTTCCTAAGCAGAGTTGAACTAGATATGGCCCCTGTGTGTAGGAAGCACAGTTCTTTTGTTCTGAGCAAGCTCACTGTTCGGACCCCATAAGAAACACAGTAGAGTAGAAGAGTGCTCTTTTCTCAAAAGCAGAGTGTGTTTCATGTAAGGCGAGCTAGCATTTGTTTCCCAGTCCTAAATGGAGTTGATCACATGCAGTTTCTGGTCCTACGATCAAGAGTTGTTTTCTGGTAAGGAAAGTCACTATTGCGCTCCCATTGCCAAACACAGTGCAAATAGCACTCGCGTCTGTTCCCAGCAAGTACAGTGTATCGGACTGAAGAGGAGCTGCTGTTCTTGTCAGTTTCCTAAGCAGAGTTGAACTAGTTATAGCCCGTGTGTAGGAAGCACAGTTCTTTTGTTCTGAGCAAGCTCACTGTTCTGACCCTATAGGAAACACAGTAGAGTGGAAGAGTGCTCTTTTCTCTAAAGCAGAGTGTGTTTCTTGTAAGGCGAGCTAGCGTTTCTTTCCCAGTCCTAAATGGAGTTGAATCACATGCAGTTTCTAGTCCTACGAGCAAGAGTTGTATTCTGGTAAGAAGAGTCACTATTGCGCTGCCATTGCCATACATAGGATAAATAGCACTGGCGTCTGTTCCCAGCAAGTACAGTGTATTGGACTGAAATGGATGTACTGTTCTTGTCAGGTTCCTAAGCAGAATTGAACTAGATATGGCCGTGTGTGTAGGAAGCACAGTTCTTTTGTTCTGAGCAAGCTCACTTTTCGGAACACATAGGAAACACAGTAGAGTAGAAGAGTGCTCTTTTCTCAAAAGCAGAGTGTGTTTTTGTAAGGCGAGCTAGCGTTTGTTTCCTAGTCCTAAATCGAGTTGAATCACATGCAGTTTCTGGTCCTATGAACAAGAGTTGTTTTCTGGTAAGGAATGTCACTATTGCGCTCCCATTGCCCTTTACAAGGCAAATAGCACTCGAGTCTTTTCCCAGCAAGTACAGTGTATTGGACTGAATAGGAGCTACTGTTCTTGTCAGTTTACTAAGCAGAATGGAACTAGATATGGTCCATGCGTGTAGGAAGCACAGTTCTTTTGTTCTGAGCAAGCTCACTGTTTGGACCCCATAGGAAACACAGTAGAGAAGAAGAGTGCTCTTTTCTCAAAAGCAGAGTGTGTTTCATGTAAGGCGAGCTAGCATTTGTTTCCCAGTCCTAAATGGAGTTGAATCACATGCAGTTTCTGGTTTTACGAGCAAGAGTTGTTTTTTGGTAAGACAAGTCACTATTGTGCTCCAATTGCCCTACACAGTGCAAAGAGCACTCGCGTCTGTTCCCCACAAGTACAGTGTATTGGACGGAAGAGGAGGTACTGTTCTTGTCAGTTTCCTAAGCAGAGTTGAACTAGATATGGCCCGTGTGTGTAGGAAGCATAGTTCTTTTGTTCTGAGCAAGCTCACTGTTCGGACCGCATAGGAAACAGAGTAGAGTAGAAGAGTGCTCTTTTCTCAAAAGCAGAGTGTGTTTCATGTAAGGCGAGCTAGCATTTGTTTCCCAGTCCTAAATGGAGTTGAATCACATGAAGTTTCTGGTCTTGCGAGCAAGAGTTGTTTTCTGGTAAGGAAAGTCACTATTGCGCTCCCATTGCCATACACAGTGCAAATAGCAATCGTGTCTGTTCCCAGCAAGTACAGTGTATCGGACTGAAGAGGAGCTACTGTTCTTGTCAGTTTCCTAAGCAGAGTTGAACTAGATATGGCCCATGTGTAGGAAGAACAGTTCGTTTGTTCTGAGCAAGCTCACTATTCTGGCCCTATAGGAAACACAGTAGAGTAGAAGAGTGCTCTTTTCTCAAAAGCAGAGTGTGTTTCTTGTAAAGCGAGCTAGAGTTTGTTTCCCAGTCCTAAATGGAGTGGAATCACATGCAGTTTCTGGTCCTACGAGCAAGAGTTGTTTTCTGGTAAGAAGAGTCACTATTGTGCTGCCATTGCCATACACAGGACAAATAGCACTGGCGTCTGTTCCCAGCAAGTACATTGTATTGGACTGAAGAGGATCTACTCTTTTTGTTCAGGTTCCTAAGCAGGATTGAACTAGATATGGCCTTGTGTGTAGGAAGCACAGTTCTTTTGTTCTGAGCAAGCTCACTGTTCGGATCCCATAGGAAACACAGTAGAGTAGAAGAGTGCTCTTTTATCAAAAGCAGAGTGTGTTTCTTGTAAGGCGAGCTAGCGTTTGTTTCCCAGTCCTAAATGGAGTTGAGTCACATGCAGTTTTTTGTCCTACGAGCAAGAGTTGTTTTCTGGTAAGACAAGTCACTATTGTGCTCCAATTACCATACACAGTGCAAATAGCACTCGCGTCTGTTCCCCGCAAGTACAGTGTATTGGACGGAAGAGGAGCTACTGTTCTTGTCAGTTTCCTAAGCAGAGTTGAACTAGATATGGCCCGTGTGTGTAGGAAGCACAGTTCTTTTGTTCTGAGCAAGCTCACTGTTCGGACCCCATAGGAAACACAGTAGAGTAGAAGAGTGCTCTTTTCTCAAAAGCAGAGTGTGTTTCATGTAAGGCGAGCTAGCATTTTTTTCCCAGTCCTAAATGGAGTTGAATCACATGAAGTTTCTGGTCTTACGAGCAAGAGTTGTTTTCTGGTAAGGAAAGTCACTATTGCGCTCCCATTGCCATACACAGTGCAAATAGCACTCGCTTCTGTTCCCAGCAAGTACAGTGTATCGGATTGAAGATGTTCTTGTCAGTTTCCTAAGCAGAGTTGAACTAGATACGGCCCGTGTGTAGGAAGCACAGTTCTATTGTTGTGAGCAAGCTCACTGTTTGGACCCCATAGGAAACACAGTAGAGTAGAAGAGTGCTCTTTTATCAAAAGCAGAGAGTGTTTCTTGGAAGTCGAGCTAGCGTTTCTTTCCCAATCCTAAATGGAGTTGAGTCACATGCAGTTTTTTGTCCTACGAGCAAGAGTTGTTTTCTGGTAAGACAAGTCACTATTGTGCTCCAATTGCCATACACAGTGCAAATAGCACTCGCGTCTGTTCCCCCAAGTACAGTGTATTGGACGGAAGAGGAGCTACTGTTCTTGTCAGTTTGTTAAGGACAGTTGAACTAGATATGGCCCGTGTGTGTAGGAAGCACAGTTCTTTTGTTCTGAGCAAGCTCACTGTTTGGAACCCATAGAAAACAGAGTAGAGTAGAAGAGTGCTCTTTTCTCAAAAGCAGAGTGTGTTTCATGTAAGGCGAGCTAGCATTTGTTTCCCAGTCCTAAATGGAGTTGAATCACATGCAGTTTCTGGTCTTACGAGCAAGAGTTGTTTTCTGGTAAGGAAAGTCATTATTGCGCTCCAATTGCCATACACAGTGCAAATAGCACTCGCGTCTGTTCCCAGCAAGTACAGTGTATCAGACTGAAGAGAAGCTAATGTTCTTGTCAGTTTCCTAAGAAGAGTTGGACGAGATATGGCCCGTGTGTAGGAAGCACAGTTCTTTTGTTCTGAGCAAGCTCACTGTTCTGGCACTATAGGAAAAACAGTAGAGTAGAAGAGTGCTCTTTTCTCTAAAGCAGAGTGTGTTTCTGGCAAGGTGAGCTAGCTTTTGTTTCCCAGTCCTAAATGGAGTGGAATCACATGCAGTTTCTGGTCCTACAAGCAACAGTTGTTTTCTGGTAAGAAGAGTCACTATTGCGCTGCCATTGCCATACACAGGACAAATAGCACTGGCGTCTGTTCCCAGCAAGTACAGTGTATTGAACTGAAGAGGATCTACTGTTCTTGTCAGGTTCCTAAGCAGACTTGAACTAGATATGGCCGTGTGAGTAGGAAGCACAGTTTTTTTGTTCTGAGCAAGCTCACTGTTCGGAACATATAGGAAACACAGTAGAGTAGAAGAGTGCACTTTTCTCAAAAGCAAAGAGTGTTTCTTGGAAGTTGAGCTAGCGTTTGTTTCCCAGTCCTAAATGGAGTTGAGTCACATGCAATTTTTTGTCCTATGAGCAAGACTTGTTTTCTGGTAAGGAAAGTCACTATTGTGCTCCCATTGCCATACACAGTGCAAATAGCACTCCCGTCTGTTCCCAGCAAGTACAGTGTATCAGACTGAAGAGGAGCTACTGTTCTTGTCAGTTTCCTAAGCAGAGTTGAACTAGTTATGGCCCGTGTGTAGGAAGCACAGTTCTTTTGTTCTGAGCAAGCTCACTGTTCTGGCCCTATAGGAAACACAGTAGAGTAGAAGAGTGCTCTTTTCTCAAAAGCAGAGTGTGTTTCTTGTAAAGCGAGCTAGAGTTTGTTTCCCAGTTTTAAATGGAGTGGAATCACATGCAGTTTCTCGTCCTACGAGCAAGAGTTGTTTTCTGGTAAGAAGAGTCACTATTGAGCTGTCATTGCCATACACAGGACAAATAGCACTGGCGTCTGTTCCCAGCAAGTACAGTGTATTGAACTGAAGAGGATCTACTGTTCTTGTCAGGTTCCTAAGCAGACTTGAACTAGATATGGCCGTGTGAGTAGGAAGCACAGTTTTTTTGTTCTGAGCAAGCTCACTGTTCGGAACACATAGGAAACACAGTAGAGTAGAAGAGTGCTCTTTTATCAAAAGCAGAGTGTGTTTCTTGGAAGTCGAGCTAGCGTTTGTTTCCCAGTCCTAAATGGAGTTGAATCACATGCAGTTTCTGGTCTTAGGAGCAAGAGTTGTTTTCTGGTAAGGAAAGTCACTATTGCGCTCCCATTGCCGTACACAGTGCAAATAGCACTCGCATCTGTTCCCAGCAAGTACAGTGTATTGGACTGAAGAGGAGCTACTGTTCTTGTCAGTTTCCTAAGCAGAGTTGAACTAGATATGGCCCATGTGTAGGAAGCACAGTTCTTTTGTTGTGAGCAAGCTCACTCTTCTGGCCCTATAGGAAACACAGTAGAGTAGAAGAGTGCTCTTTTCTCTAAAGCAGAGTGTGTTTCTTGTAAGGTGAGCTAGCTTTTGTTTCCCAGTCCTAAATGGAGTTGAATCACATGCAGTTTCTGGTCCTACAAGCAAGAGTTGTTTTCTGGTAAGAAGAGTCACTATTGCGCTGCCATTGCCATACACAGGACAAATAGCACTGGCGTCTGTTCCCAGCAAGTACAGTGTATTGAACTGAAGAGGATCTACTGTTCTTTTCAGGTTCCTAAGCAGAATTCAACTAGATATGGCCGTGTGTAGGAAGCATAGTTCTTTTGTTCTGAGCAAGCTCACTGTTCGGACCCCATAGGAAACACAGTAGAGTAGAAGAGTGCTCTTTTCTCAAAAGCAGAGTGTGTTTCTTGTGAGGCGAGCTAGCATTTTTTTCCCAGTCATAAATGGAGTTGAATCACATGCAGTTTCTGGTCCTACGATCAAGAGTTGTTTTCTGGTAAGGAAAGTCACTATTGCGCTACCATTGCCATACACAGTGCAAATAGCCCTCCCGTCTGTTCCCAGCAAGTACAGTGTATTGGACTGAAAAGGAGCTACTGTTCTTGTCAGTTTCCTAAGCAGAGTTGTACTAGATATGGCCCGTGTGTGTAGGAAGTACAGTTCTTTTGTTCTGAGCAAGCTCACTGTTCGGACCCCATAGGAAACACAGTAGAGTAGAAGAGTGCTCTTTCCTCAAAAGCAGAGTGTGTTTCATGTAAGGCGAGCTAGCATTTTTTTCCCAGTCCTAAATGGAGTTGAATCACATGAAGTTTCTGGTCTTACGAGCAAGAGTTGTTTTCTGGTAAGGAAAGTCACTATTGTGCTCCCATTGCCATACACAGTGCAAATAGCACTCGCTTCTGTTCCCAGCAAGTACAGTGTATCGGATTGAAGAGGAGCTACTGTTCTTGTCAGTTTCCTAAGCAGAGTTGAACTAGATATGGCCCGTGTGTAGGAAGCACAGTTCTTTTGTTCTGAGCAAGCTCACTGTTCTGGCATTATAGGAAACACAGTAGAGTAGAAGAGTGCTCTTTTCTCTAAAGCAGAGTGTGTTTCTTGTAAGGTGAGCTAGCTTTTGTTTCCCAGTCCTAAATGGAGTTGAATTACATGCATTTTCTGGTCCTACGAGCAAGAGTTGTTTTCTGGTAAGAAGAGTCACTATTGCGCTGCCATTGCCATACACATGACAAACAGCACTGGCGTCTGTTCCCAGCAATTACAGTGTATTGGACTGAAGAGGATCTACTGTTCTTGTCAGTTTCCTAAGCAGACTTGAACTAGATATGGCCGTGTGTGTAGGAAGCACAGTTCTTTTTTTCTGAGCAAGCTCATGTTCAGAACCCATAGGAAACACAGTAGAGTAGAAGAGTGCTCTTTTCTCAAAAGCAGAGCGTGTTTCATGTAAGGCGAGCTAGCATTTGTTTCCCAGTCCTAAATGGAGTTGAATCACATGCAGTTTCTGGTCTTACGAGCAAGAGTTGTTTTCTGGTAAGGAAAGTCACTATTGCGCTCCCATTGCCATACACAGTGCAAATAGCAATCGTGTCTGTTCCCAGCAAGTACAGTGTATCGGACTGAAGAGGAGCTACTGTTCTTGTCAGTTTCCTAAGCAGGGTTGAACTAGATATGGCCCATGTGTAGGAAGAACAGTTCGTTTGTTCTGAGCAAGCTCACTATTCTGGCCCTATAGGAAACACAGTAGAGTAGAAGAGTGCTCTTTTCTCAAAAGCAGAGTGTGTTTCATGTAAGGCGAGCTAGCATTTGTTTCCCAGTCCTAAATGGAGTTGAATCACATGAAGTTTCTGGTCTTGCGAGCAAGAGTTGTTTTCTGGTAAGGAAAGTCACTATTGCGCTCCCATTGCCATACACAGTGCAAATAGCAATCGTGTCTGTTCCCAGCAAGTACAGTGTATCGGACTGAAGAGGAGCTACTGTTCTTGTCAGTTTCCTAAGCAGAGTTGAACTAGATATGGCCCATGTGTAGGAAGAACAGTTCGTTTGTTCTGAGCAAGCTCACTATTCTGGCCCTATAGGAAACACAGTAGAGTAGAAGAGTGCTCTTTTCTCAAAAGCAGAGTGTGTTTCTTGTAAAGCGAGCTAGAGTTTGTTTCCCAGTCCTAAATGGAGTGGAATCACATGCAGTTTCTGGTCCTACGAGCAAGAGTTGTTTTCTGGTAAGAAGAGTCACTATTGTGCTGCCATTGCCATACACAGGACAAATAGCACTGGCGTCTGTTCCCAGCAAGTACATTGTATTGGACTGAAGAGGATCTACTCTTTTTGTTCAGGTTCCTAAGCAGGATTGAACTAGATATGGCCTTGTGTGTAGGAAGCACAGTTCTTTTGTTCTGAGCAAGCTCACTGTTCGGATCCCATAGGAAACACAGTAGAGTAGAAGAGTGCTCTTTTATCAAAAGCAGAGTGTGTTTCTTGTAAGGCGAGCTAGCGTTTGTTTCCCAGTCCTAAATGGAGTTGAGTCACATGCAGTTTTTTGTCCTACGAGCAAGAGTTGTTTTCTGGTAAGACAAGTCACTATTGTGCTCCAATTACCATACACAGTGCAAATAGCACTCGCGTCTGTTCCCCGCAAGTACAGTGTATTGGACGGAAGAGGAGCTACTGTTCTTGTCAGTTTCCTAAGCAGAGTTGAACTAGATATGGCCCGTGTGTGTAGGAAGCACAGTTCTTTTGTTCTGAGCAAGCTCACTGTTCGGACCCCATAGGAAACACAGTAGAGTAGAAGAGTGCTCTTTTCTCAAAAGCAGAGTGTGTTTCATGTAAGGCGAGCTAGCATTTTTTTCCCAGTCCTAAATGGAGTTGAATCACATGAAGTTTCTGGTCTTACGAGCAAGAGTTGTTTTCTGGTAAGGAAAGTCACTATTGCGCTCCCATTGCCATACACAGTGCAAATAGCACTCGCTTCTGTTCCCAGCAAGTACAGTGTATCGGATTGAAGATGTTCTTGTCAGTTTCCTAAGCAGAGTTGAACTAGATACGGCCCGTGTGTAGGAAGCACAGTTCTATTGTTGTGAGCAAGCTCACTGTTTGGACCCCATAGGAAACACAGTAGAGTAGAAGAGTGCTCTTTTATCAAAAGCAGAGAGTGTTTCTTGGAAGTCGAGCTAGCGTTTCTTTCCCAATCCTAAATGGAGTTGAGTCACATGCAGTTTTTTGTCCTACGAGCAAGAGTTGTTTTCTGGTAAGACAAGTCACTATTGTGCTCCAATTGCCATACACAGTGCAAATAGCACTCGCGTCTGTTCCCCCAAGTACAGTGTATTGGACGGAAGAGGAGCTACTGTTCTTGTCAGTTTCTTAAGGACAGTTGAACTAGATATGGCCCGTGTGTGTAGGAAGCACAGTTCTTTTGTTCTGAGCAAGCTCACTGTTTGGAACCCATAGGAAACAGAGTAGAGTAGAAGAGTGCTCTTTTCTCAAAAGCAGAGTGTGTTTCATGTAAGGCGAGCTAGCATTTGTTTCCCAGTCCTAAATGGAGTTGAATCACATGCAGTTTCTGGTCTTACGAGCAAGAGTTGTTTTCTGGTAAGGAAAGTCATTATTGCGCTCCAATTGCCATACACAGTGCAAATAGCACTCGCGTCTGTTCCCAGCAAGTACAGTGTATCAGACTGAAGAGAAGCTAATGTTCTTGTCAGTTTCCTAAGAAGAGTTGGACGAGATATGGCCCGTGTGTAGGAAGCACAGTTCTTTTGTTCTGAGCAAGCTCACTGTTCTGGCACTATAGGAAAAACAGTAGAGTAGAAGAGTGCTCTTTTCTCTAAAGCAGAGTGTGTTTCTGGCAAGGTGAGCTAGCTTTTGTTTCCCAGTCCTAAATGGAGTGGAATCACATGCAGTTTCTGGTCCTACAAGCAACAGTTGTTTTCTGGTAAGAAGAGTCACTATTGCGCTGCCATTGCCATACACAGGACAAATAGCACTGGCGTCTGTTCCCAGCAAGTACAGTGTATTGAACTGAAGAGGATCTACTGTTCTTGTCAGGTTCCTAAGCAGACTTGAACTAGATATGGCCGTGTGATTAGGAAGCACAGTTTTTTTGTTCTGAGCAAGCTCACTGTTCGGAACATATAGGAAACACAGTAGAGTAGAAGAGTGCACTTTTCTCAAAAGCAAAGAGTGTTTCTTGGAAGTTGAGCTAGCGTTTGTTTCCCAGTCCTAAATGGAGTTGAGTCACATGCAATTTTTTGTCCTATGAGCAAGACTTGTTTTCTGGTAAGGAAAGTCACTATTGTGCTCCCATTGCCATACACAGTGCAAATAGCACTCCCGTCTGTTCCCAGCAAGTACAGTGTATCAGACTGAAGAGGAGCTACTGTTCTTGTCAGTTTCCTAAGCAGAGTTGAACTAGTTATGGCCCGTGTGTAGGAAGCACAGTTCTTTTGTTCTGAGCAAGCTCACTGTTCTGGCCCTATAGGAAACACAGTAGAGTAGAAGAGTGCTCTTTTCTCAAAAGCAGAGTGTGTTTCTTGTAAAGCGAGCTAGAGTTTGTTTCCCAGTTTTAAATGGAGTGGAATCACATGCAGTTTCTCGTCCTACGAGCAAGAGTTGTTTTCTGGTAAGAAGAGTCACTATTGAGCTGTCATTGCCATACACAGGACAAATAGCACTGGCGTCTGTTCCCAGCAAGTACAGTGTATTGAACTGAAGAGGATCTACTGTTCTTGTCAGGTTCCTAAGCAGACTTGAACTAGATATGGCCGTGTGAGTAGGAAGCACAGTTTTTTTGTTCTGAGCAAGCTCACTGTTCGGAACACATAGGAAACACAGTAGAGTAGAAGAGTGCTCTTTTATCAAAAGCAGAGTGTGTTTCTTGGAAGTCGAGCTAGCGTTTGTTTCCCAGTCCTAAATGGAGTTGAATCACATGCAGTTTCTGGTCTTAGGAGCAAGAGTTGTTTTCTGGTAAGGAAAGTCACTATTGCGCTCCCATTGCCGTACACAGTGCAAATAGCACTCGCATCTGTTCCCAGCAAGTACAGTGTATTGGACTGAAGAGGAGCTACTGTTCTTGTCAGTTTCCTAAGCAGAGTTGAACTAGATATGGCCCATGTGTAGGAAGCACAGTTCTTTTGTTGTGAGCAAGCTCACTCTTCTGGCCCTATAGGAAACACAGTAGAGTAGAAGAGTGCTCTTTTCTCTAAAGCAGAGTGTGTTTCTTGTAAGGTGAGCTAGCTTTTGTTTCCCAGTCCTAAATGGAGTTAAATCACATGCAGTTTCTGGTCCTACAAGCAAGAGTTGTTTTCTGGTAAGAAGAGTCACTATTGCGCTGCCATTGCCATACACAGGACAAATAGCACTGGCGTCTGTTCCCAGCAAGTACAGTGTATTGAACTGAAGAGGATCTACTGTTCTTTTCAGGTTCCTAAGCAGAATTCAACTAGATATGGCCGTGTGTAGGAAGCATAGTTCTTTTGTTCTGAGCAAGCTCACTGTTCGGACCCCATAGGAAACACAGTAGAGTAGAAGAGTGCTCTTTTCTCAAAAGCAGAGTGTGTTTCTTGTGAGGCGAGCTAGCATTTTTTTCCCAGTCATAAATGGAGTTGAATCACATGCAGTTTCTGGTCCTACGATCAAGAGTTGTTTTCTGGTAAGGAAAGTCACTATTGCGCTACCATTGCCATACACAGTGCAAATAGCCCTCCCGTCTGTTCCCAGCAAGTACAGTGTATTGGACTGAAAAGGAGCTACTGTTCTTGTCAGTTTCCTAAGCAGAGTTGTACTAGATATGGCCCGTGTGTGTAGGAAGTACAGTTCTTTTGTTCTGAGCAAGCTCACTGTTCGGACCCCATAGGAAACACAGTAGAGTAGAAGAGTGCTCTTTTCTCAAAAGCAGAGTGTGTTTCATGTAAGGCGAGCTAGCATTTTTTTCCCAGTCCTAAATGGAGTTGAATCACATGAAGTTTCTGGTCTTACGAGCAAGAGTTGTTTTCTGGTAAGGAAAGTCACTATTGTGCTCCCATTGCCATACACAGTGCAAATAGCACTCGCTTCTGTTCCCAGCAAGTACAGTGTATCGGATTGAAGAGGAGCTACTGTTCTTGTCAGTTTCCTAAGCAGAGTTGAACTAGATATGGCCCGTGTGTAGGAAGCACAGTTCTTTTGTTCTGAGCAAGCTCACTGTTCTGGCATTATAGGAAACACAGTAGAGTAGAAGAGTGCTCTTTTCTCTAAAGCAGAGTGTGTTTCTTGTAAGGTGAGCTAGCTTTTGTTTCCCAGTCCTAAATGGAGTTGAATTACATGCATTTTCTGGTCCTACGAGCAAGAGTTGTTTTCTGGTAAGAAGAGTCACTATTGCGCTGCCATTGCCATACACATGACAAACAGCACTGGCGTCTGTTCCCAGCAATTACAGTGTATTGGACTGAAGAGGATCTACTGTTCTTGTCAGTTTCCTAAGCAGACTTGAACTAGATATGGCCGTGTGTGTAGGAAGCACAGTTCTTTTTTTCTGAGCAAGCTCATGTTCAGAACCCATAGGAAACACAGTAGAGTAGAAGAGTGCTCTTTTCTCAAAAGCAGAGCGTGTTTCATGTAAGGCGAGCTAGCATTTGTTTCCCAGTCCTAAATGGAGTTGAATCACATGCAGTTTCTGGTCTTACGAGCAAGAGTTGTTTTCTGGTAAGGAAAGTCACTATTGCGCTCCCATTGCCATACACAGTGCAAATAGCAATCGTGTCTGTTCCCAGCAAGTACAGTGTATCGGACTGAAGAGGAGCTACTGTTCTTGTCAGTTTCCTAAGCAGGGTTGAACTAGATATGGCCCATGTGTAGGAAGAACAGTTCGTTTGTTCTGAGCAAGCTCACTATTCTGGCCCTATAGGAAACACAGTAGAGTAGAAGAGTGCTCTTTTCTCAAAAGCAGAGTGTGTTTCATGTAAGGCGAGCTAGCATTTGTTTCCCAGTCCTAAATGGAGTTGAATCACATGCAGTTTCTGGTCTTACGAGCAAGAGTTGTTTTCTGGTAAGGAAAGTCACTATTGCGCTCCCATTGCCATACACAGTGCAAATAGCAATCGTGTCTGTTCCCAGCAAGTACAGTGTATGGGACTGAAGAGGAGCTACTGTTCTTGTCAGTTTCCTAAGCAGGGTTGAACTAGATATGGCCCATGTGTAGGAAGAACAGTTCGTTTGTTCTGAGCAAGCTCACTATTCTGGCCCTATAGGAAACACAGTAGAGTAGAAGAGTGCTCTTTTCTCAAAAGCAGAGTGTGTTTCATGTAAGGCGAGCTAGCATTTGTTTCCCAGTCCTAAATGGAGTTGAATCACATGAAGTTTCTGGTCTTACGAGCAAGAGTTGTTTTCTGGTAAGGAAAGTCACTATTGCGCTCCCATTGCCATACACAGTGCAAATAGCAATCGTGTCTGTTCCCAGCAAGTACAGTGTATCGGACTGAAGAGGAGCTACTGTTCTTGTCAGTTTCCTAAGCAGGGTTGAACTAGATATGGCCCATGTGTAGGAAGAACAGTTCGTTTGTTCTGAGCAAGCTCACTATTCTGGCCCTATAGGAAACACAGTAGAGTAGAAGAGTGCTCTTTTCTCAAAAGCAGAGTGTGTTTCTTGTAAAGCGAGCTAGAGTTTGTTTCCCAGTCCTAAATGGAGTGGAATCACATGCAGTTTCTGGTCCTACGAGCAAGAGTTGTTTTCTGGTAAGAAGAGTCACTATTGTGCTGCCATTGCCATACACAGGACAAATAGCACTGGCGTCTGTTCCCAGCAAGTACATTGTATTGGACTGAAGAGGATCTACTCTTTTTGTTCAGGTTCCTAAGCAGGATTGAACTAGATATGGCCTTGTGTGTAGGAAGCACAGTTCTTTTGTCCTGAGCAAGCTCACTGTTCGGATCCCATAGGAAACACAGTAGAGTAGAAGAGTGCTCTTTTATCAAAAGCAGAGTGTGTTTCTTGTAATGCGAGCTAGCGTTTGTTTCCCAGTCCTAAATGGAGTTGAGTCACATGCAGTTTTTTGTCCTACGAGCAAGAGTTGTTTTCTGGTAAGACAAGTCACTATTGTGCTCCAATTACCATACACAGTGCAAATAGCACTCGCGTCTGTTCCCCGCAAGTACAGTGTATTGGACGGAAGAGGAGCTACTGTTCTTGTCAGTTTTCTAAGCAGAGTTGAACTAGATATGGCCCGTGTGTGTAGGAAGCACAGTTCTTTTGTTCTGAGCAAGCTCACTGTTCGGACCCCATAGGAAACACAGTAGAGTAGAAGAGTGCTCTTTTCTCAAAAGCAGAGTGTGTTTCATGTAAGGCGAGCTAGCATTTTTTTCCCAGTCCTAAATGGAGTTGAATCACATGAAGTTTCTGGTCTTACGAGCAAGAGTTGTTTTCTGGTAAGGAAAGTCACTATTGCGCTCCCATTGCCATACACAGTGCAAATAGCACTCGCTTCTGTTCCCAGCAAGTACAGTGTATCGGATTGAAGAGGAGCTACTGTTCTTGTCAGTTTCCTAAGCAGAGTTGAACTAGATATGGCCCGTGTGTAGGAAGCACAGTTCTTTTGTTCTGAGCAAGCTCACTGTTCTGGCACTATAGGAAACACAGTAGAGTAAAAGAGTGCTCTTTTCTCTAAAGCAGAGTGTGTTTCTTGTAAGGTGAGCTAGCTTTTGTTTCCCAGTCCTAAATGGAGTTGAATTACATGCAGTTTCTGGTCCTACGAGCAAGAGTTGTTTTCTGGTAAGAAGAGTCACTATTGCGCTGCCATTGCCATACACATGACAAACAGCACTGGCGTCTGTTCCCAGTAATTACAGTGTATTGGACTGAAGAGGATCTACTGTTCTTGTCAGGTTCCTAAGCAGACTTGAACTAGATATGGCCGTGTGTGTAGGAAGCACAGTTCTTTTTTTCTGAGCAAGCTCACTGTTCAGACCCCATAGGAAACACTGTAGAGTAGAAGAGTGCTCTTTTCTCCAAAGCAGAGCGTGTTTCATGTAAGGCGAGCTAGCATTTGTTTCCCAGTCCTAAATGGAGTTGAATCACATGCAGTTTCTGGTCTTACGAGCAAGAGTTGTTTTCTGGTAAGGAAAGTCACTATTGCGCTCCCATTGAAATACACAGTGCAAATAGCACTCGCGTCTGTTCCCAGCAAGTACAGTGTATCGGACTGAAGAGGAGCTACTGTTCTTGTCAGTTTCCAAAGCAGAGTTGAACTAGATATGGCCTGTGTGTAGGAAACACAGTTTTTTTGTTGTGAGCAAGCTCACTTTTCGGAACACATAGGAAACACAGTAGAGTAGAAGAGTGCTCTTTTCTCAAAAGCAGAGTGTGTTTTTGTAAGGCGAGCTAGGGTTTGTTTCCTAGTCATAAATGGAGTTGAATCACATGCAGTTTCTGGTCCTATGAACAAGAGTTGTTTTCTGGTAAGGAAAGTCACTATTGCGCTCCCATTGCCCTTCACAAGGCAAATAGCACTCGCGTCTTTTCCCAGCAAGTACAGTGTATTGGACTGAATAGGAGCTACTGTTCTTGTCAGTTTACTAAGCAGAGTTGAACTAGATATGGTCCGTGCGTGTAGGAAGCACAGTTCTATTGTTCTGAGCAAGCTCACTGTTTGGACCCCATAGGAAACACAGTAGAGTAGAAGAGTGCTCTTTTATCAAAAGCAGAGAGTGTTTCTTGGAAGTCGAGCTAGCGTTTCTTTCCCAATCCTAAATGGAGTTGAGTCACATGCAGTTTTTTGTCCTACGAGCAAGAGTTGTTTTCTGGTAAGACAAGTCACTATTGTGCTCCAATTGCCATACACAGTGCAAATAGCACTCGCGTCTGTTCCCCCAAGTACAGTGTATTGGACGGAAGAGGAGCTACTGTTCTTGTCAGTTTCTTAAGGACAGTTGAACTAGATATGGCCCGTGTGTGTAGGAAGCACAGTTCTTTTGTTCTGAGCAAGCTCACTGTTTGGAACCCATAGGAAACAGAGTAGAGTAGAAGAGTGCTCTTTTCTCAAAAGCAGAGTGTGTTTCATGTAAGGCGAGCTAGCATTTGTTTCCCAGTCCTAAATGGAGTTGAATCACATGCAGTTTCTGGTCTTACGAGCAAGAGTTGTTTTCTGGTAAGGAAAGTCACTATTGCGCTCCCATTGCCATACACAGTGCAAATAGCACTCGCGTCTGTTCCCAGCAAGTACAGTGTATCAGACTGAAGAGAAGCTAATGTTCTTGTCAGTTTCCTAAGAAGAGTTGGACGAGATATGGCCCGTGTGTAGGAAGCACAGTTCTTTTGTTCTGAGCAAGCTCACTCTTCTGGCCCTATAGGAAACACAGTAGAGTAGAAGAGTGCTCTTTTCTCTAAAGCAGAGTGTGTTTCTTGTAAGGTGAGCTAGCTTTTGTTTCCCAGTCCTAAATGGAGTTGAATCACATGCAGTTTCTGGTCCTACAAGCAAGAGTTGTTTTCTGGTAAGAAGAGTCACTATTGCGCTGCCATTGCCATACACAGGACAAATAGCACTGGCGTCTGTTCCCAGCAAGTACAGTGTATTGAACTGAAGAGGATCTACTGTTCTTTTCAGGTTCCTAAGCAGAATTCAACTAGATATGGCCGTGTGTAGGAAGCATAGTTCTTTTGTTCTGAGCAAGCTCACTGTTCGGACCCCATAGGAAACACAGTAGAGTAGAAGAGTGCTCTTTTCTCAAAAGCAGAGTGTGTTTCTTGTGAGGCGAGCTAGCATTTTTTTCCCAGTCATAAATGGAGTTGAATCACATGCAGTTTCTGGTCCTACGATCAAGAGTTGTTTTCTGGTAAGGAAAGTCACTATTGCGCTACCATTGCCATACACAGTGCAAATAGCCCTCCCGTCTGTTCCCAGCAAGTACAGTGTATTGGACTGAAAAGGAGCTACTGTTCTTGTCAGTTTCCTAAGCAGAGTTGTACTAGATATGGCCCGTGTGTGTAGGAAGTACAGTTCTTTTTTTCTGAGCAAGCTCACTGTTCTGGCCCTATAGGAAACAAAGTAGAGTAGAAGAGTGCTCTTTTCTCAAAAGCAGAGTGTCTTTCTTGTAAAGCGAGCTAGAGTTTGTTCCCCAGTCCTAAATGGAGTTGAGTCACATGCAGTTTTTTGTCCTACGAGCAAGAGTTGTTTTTTGGTAAGACAAGTCACTATTGTGCTCCAATTGCCCTACACAGTGCAAAGAGCACTCGCGTCTGTTCCCCGCAAGTACAGTGTATTGGACGGAAGAGGAGGTACTGTTCTTGTCAGTTTCCTAAGCAGAGTTGAACTAGATATGGCCCGTGTGTGTAGGAAGCACAGTTCTTTTGTTCTGAGCAAGCTCACTGTTCGGACCCCATAGGAAACACAGTAGAGTAGAAGAGTGCTCTTTTCTCAAAAGCAGAGTGTGTTTCATGTAAGGCGAGCTAGCATTTGTTTCCCAGTCCTAAATGGAGTTGATCACATGCAGTTTCTGGTCCTACGATCAAGAGTTGTTTTCTGGTAAGGAAAGTCACTATTGCGCTCCCATTGCCAAACACAGTGCAAATAGCACTCGCGTCTGTTCCCAGCAAGTACAGTGTATCGGACTGAAGAGGAGCTGCTGTTCTTGTCAGTTTCCTAAGCAGAGTTGAACTAGTTATAGCCCGTGTGTAGGAAGCACAGTTCTTTTGTTCTGAGCAAGCTCACTGTTCTGGCCCTATAGGAAACACAGTAGAGTGGAAGAGTGCTCTTTTCTCTAAAGCAGAGTGTGTTTCTTGTAAGGCGAGCTAGTGTTTCTTTCCCAGTCCTAAATGGAGTTGAATCACATGCAGTTTCTAGTCCTACGAGCAAGAGTTGTATTCTGGTAAGAAGAGTCACTATTGCGCTGCCATTGCCATACATAGGATAAATAGCACTGGCGTCTGTTCCCAGCAAGTACAGTGTATTGGACTGAAATGGATGTACTGTTCTTGTCAGGTTCCTAAGCAGAATTGAACTAGATATGGCCGTGTGTGTAGGAAGCACAGTTCTTTTGTTCTGAGCAAGCTCACTTTTCGGAACACATAGGAAACACAGTAGAGTAGAAGAGTGCTCTTTTCTCAAAAGCAGAGTGTGTTTTTTATGGCGAGCTAGCGTTTGTTTCCTAGTCCTAAATCGAGTTGAATCACATGCAGTTTCTGGTCCTATGAACAAGAGTTGTTTTCTGGTAAGGAATGTCACTATTGCGCTCCCATTGCCCTTTACAAGGCAAATAGCACTCGCGTCTTTTCCCAGCAAGTACAGTGTATTGGACTGAATAGGAGCTACTGTTCTTGTCAGTTTACTAAGCAGAATGGAACTAGATATGGTCCATGCGTGTAGGAAGCACAGTTCTTTTGTTCTGAGCAAGCTCACTGTTTGGACCCCATAGGAAACACAGTAGAGTAGAAGAGTGCTCTTTTCTCAAAAGCAGAGTGTGTTTCATGTAAGGCGAGCTAGCATTTGTTTCCCAGTCCTAAATGGAGTTGAATCACATGCAGTTTCTGGTCTTACGAGCAAGAGTGGTTTTTTGGTAAGACAAGTCACTATTGTGCTCCAATTGCCCTACACAGTGCAAAGAGCACTCGCGTCTGTTCCCCACAAGTACAGTGTATTGGACGGAAGAGGAGGTACTGTTCTTGTCAGTTTCCTAAGCAGAGTTGAACTAGATATGGCCCGTGTGTGTAGGAAGCATAGTTCTTTTGTTCTGAGCAAGCTCACTGTTCGGACCGCATAGGAAACAGAGTAGAGTATAAGAGTGCTCTTTTCTCAAAAGCAGAGTGTGTTTCATGTAAGGCGAGCTAGCATTTGTTTCCCAGTCCTAAATGGAGTTGAATCACATGAAGTTTCTGGTCTTACGAGCAAGAGTTGTTTTCTGGTAAGGAAAGTCACTATTGCGCTCCCATTGCCATACACAGTGCAAATAGCAATCGTGTCTGTTCCCAGCAAGTACAGTGTATCGGACTGAAGAGAAGCTACTGTTCTTGTCAGTTTCCTAAGCAGGGTTGAACTAGATATGGCCCATGTGTAGGAAGAACAGTTCGTTTGTTCTGAGCAAGCTCACTATTCTGGCCCTATAGGAAACACAGTAGAGTAGAAGAGTGCTCTTTTCTCAAAAGCAGAGTGTGTTTCTTGTAAAGCGAGCTAGAGTTTGTTTCCCAGTCCTAAATGGAGTGGAATCACATGCAGTTTCTGGTCCTACGAGCAAGAGTTGTTTTCTGGTAAGAAGAGTCACTATTGTGCTGCCATTGCCATACACAGGACAAATAGCACTGGCGTCTGTTCCCAGCAAGTACATTGTATTGGACTGAAGAGGATCTACTCTTTTTGTTCAGGTTCCTAAGCAGGATTGAACTAGATATGGCCTTGTGTGTAGGAAGCACAGTTCTTTTGTCCTGAGCAAGCTCACTGTTCGGATCCCATAGGAAACACAGTAGAGTAGAAGAGTGCTCTTTTATCAAAAGCAGAGTGTGTTTCTTGTAATGCGAGCTAGCGTTTGTTTCCCAGTCCTAAATGGAGTTGAGTCACATGCAGTTTTTTGTCCTACGAGCAAGAGTTGTTTTCTGGTAAGACAAGTCACTATTGTGCTCCAATTACCATACACAGTGCAAATAGCACTCGCGTCTGTTCCCCGCAAGTACAGTGTATTGGACGGAAGAGGAGCTACTGTTCTTGTCAGTTTCCTAAGCAGAGTTGAACTAGATATGGCCCGTGTGTGTAGGAAGCACAGTTCTTTTGTTCTGAGCAAGCTCACTGTTCGGACCCCATAGGAAACACAGTAGAGTAGAAGAGTGCTCTTTTCTCAAAAGCAGAGTGTGTTTCATGTAAGGCGAGCTAGCATTTTTTTCCCAGTCCTAAATGGAGTTGAATCACATGAAGTTTCTGGTCTTACGAGCAAGAGTTGTTTTCTGGTAAGGAAAGTCACTATTGCGCTCCCATTGCCATACACAGTGCAAATAGCACTCGCTTCTGTTACGAGCAAGTACAGTGTATCGGATTGAAGAGGAGCTACTGTTCTTGTCAGTTTCCTAAGCAGAGTTGAACTAGATATGGCCCGTGTGTAGGAAGCACAGTTCTTTTGTTCTGAGCAAGCTCACTGTTCTGGCACTATAGGAAACACAGTAGAGTAAAAGAGTGCTCTTTTCTCTAAAGCAGAGTGTGTTTCTTGTAAGGTGAGCTAGCTTTTGTTTCTCAGTCCTAAATGGAGTTGAATTACATGCAGTTTCTGGTCCTACGAGCAAGAGTTGTATTCTGGTAAGAAGAGTCACTATTGCGCTGCCATTGCCATACACATGACAAAGAGCACTGGTGTCTGTTCCCAGTAATTACAGTGTATTGGACTGAAGAGGATCTACTGTTCTTGTCAGGTTCCTAAGCAGACTTGAACTAGATATGGCCGTGTGTGTAGGAAGCACAGTTCTTTTTTTCTGAGCAAGCTCACTGTTCAGACCCCATAGGAAACACTGTAGAGTAGAAGAGTGCTCTTTTCTCCAAAGCAGAGCGTGTTTCATGTAAGGCGAGCTAGCATTTGTTTCCCAGTCCTAAATGGAGTTGAATCACATGCAGTTTCTGGTCTTACGAGCAAGAGTTGTTTTCTGGTAAGGAAAGTCACTATTGCGCTCCCATTGAAATACACAGTGCAAATAGCACTCGCGTCTGTTCCCAGCAAGTACAGTGTATCAGACTGAAGAGGAGCTACTGTTCTTGTCAGTTTCCAAAGCAGAGTTGAACTAGATATGGCCTGTGTGTAGGAAACACAGTTTTTTTGTTGTGAGCAAGCTCACTTTTCGGAACACATAGGAAACACAGTAGAGTAGAAGAGTGCTCTTTTCTCAAAAGCAGAGTGTGTTTTTGTAAGGCGAGCTAGGGTTTGTTTCCTAGTCATAAATGGAGTTGAATCACATGCAGTTTCTGGTCCTATGAACAAGAGTTGTTTTCTGGTAAGGAAAGTCACTATTGCGCTCCCATTGCCCTTCACAAGGCAAATAGCACTCGCGTCTTTTCCCAGCAAGTACAGTGTATTGGACTGAATAGGAGCTACTGTTCTTGTCAGTTTACTAAGCAGAGTTGAACTAGATATGGTCCGTGCGTGTAGGAAGCACAGTTCTATTGTTCTGAGCAAGCTCACTGTTTGGACCCCATAGGAAACACAGTAGAGTAGAAGAGTGCTCTTTTATCAAAAGCAGAGAGTGTTTCTTGGAAGTCGAGCTAGCGTTTCTTTCCCAATCCTAAATGGAGTTGAGTCACATGCAGTTTTTTGTCCTACGAGCAAGAGTTGTTTTCTGGTAAGACAAGTCACTATTGTGCTCCAATTGCCATACACAGTGCAAATAGCACTCGCGTCTGTTCCCCCAAGTACAGTGTATTGGACGGAAGAGGAGCTACTGTTCTTGTCAGTTTCTTAAGGACAGTTGAACTAGATATGGCCCGTGTGTGTAGGAAGCACAGTTCTTTTGTTCTGAGCAAGCTCACTGTTTGGAACCCATAGGAAACAGAGTAGAGTAGAAGAGTGCTCTTTTCTCAAAAGCAGAGTGTGTTTCATGTAAGGCGAGCTAGCATTTGTTTCCCAGTCCTAAATGGAGTTGAATCACATGCAGTTTCTGGTCTTACGAGCAAGAGTTGTTTTCTGGTAAGGAAAGTCACTATTGCGCTCCCATTGCCATACACAGTGCAAATAGCACTCGCGTCTGTTCCCAGCAAGTACAGTGTATCAGACTGAAGAGAAGCTAATGTTCTTGTCAGTTTCCTAAGAAGAGTTGGACGAGATATGGCCCGTGTGTAGGAAGCACAATTCTTTGGTTCTGAGCAAGCTCACTGTTCTGGCCCTATAGGAAAAACAGTAGAGTAGAAGAGTGCTCTTTTCTCTAAAGCAGAGTGTGTTTCTTGCAAGGTGAGCTAGCTTTTGTTTCCCAGTCCTAAATGGAGTGGAATCACATGCAGTTTCTGGTCCTACAAGCAACAGTTGTTTTCTGGTAAGAAGAGTCACTATTGCGCTGCCATTGCCATACACAGGACAAATAGCACTGGCGTCTGTTCCCAGCAAGTACAGTGTATTGAACTGAAGAGGATCTACTGTTCTTGTCAGGTTCCTAAGCAGACTTGAACTAGATATGGCCGTGTGAGTAGGAAGCACAGTTTTTTTGTTCTGAGCAAGCTCACTGTTCGGAACATATAGGAAACACAGTAGAGTAGAAGAGTGCACTTTTCTCAAAAGCAAAGAGTGTTTCTTGGAAGTTGAGCTAGCGTTTGTTTCCCAGTCCTAAATGGAGTTGAGTCACATGCAATTTTTTGTCCTATGAGCAAGACTTGTTTTCTGGTAAGGAAAGTCACTATTGTGCTCCCATTGCCATACACAGTGCAAATAGCACTCCCGTCTGTTCCCAGCAAGTACAGTGTATCGGACTGAAGAGGAGCTACTGTTCTTGTCAGTTTCCTAAGCAGAGTTGAACTAGTTATGGCCCGTGTGTAGGAAGCACAGTTCTTTTGTTCTGAGCAAGCTCACTGTTCTGGCCCTATAGGAAACACAGTAGAGTAGAAGAGTGCTCTTTTCTCAAAAGCAGAGTGTGTTTCTTGTAAAGCGAGCTAGAGTTTGTTTCCCAGTTTTAAATGGAGTGGAATCACATGCAGTTTCTCGTCCTACGAGCAAGAGTTGTTTTCTGGTAAGAAGAGTCACTATTGAGCTGTCATTGCCATACACAGGACAAATAGCACTGGCGTCTGTTCCCAGCAAGTACAGTGTATTGAAATGAAGAGGATCTACTGTTCTTGTCAGGTTCCTAAGCAGACTTGAACTAGATATGGCCGTGTGAGTAGGAAGCACAGTTTTTTTGTTCTGAGCAAGCTCACTGTTCGGAACACATAGGAAACACAGTAGAGTAGAAGAGTGCTCTTTTATCAAAAGCAGAGTGTGTTTCTTGGAAGTCGAGCTAGCGTTTGTTTCCCAGTCCTAAATGGAGTTGAATCACATGCAGTTTCTGGTCTTACGAGCAAGAGTTGTTTTCTGGTAAGGAAAGTCACTATTGCGCTCCCATTGCCGTACACAGTGCAAATAGCACTCGCATCTGTTCCCAGCAAGTACAGTGTATTGGACTGAAGAGGAGCTACTGTTCTTGTCAGTTTCCTAAGCAGAGTTGAACTAGATATGGCCCATGTGTAGGAAGCACAGTTCTTTTGTTGTGAGCAAGCTCACTCTTCTGGCCCTATAGGAAACACAGTAGAGTAGAAGAGTGCTCTTTTCTCTAAAGCAGAGTGTGTTTCTTGTAAGGTGAGCTAGCTTTTGTTTCCCAGTCCTAAATGGAGTTGAATCACATGCAGTTTCTGGTCCTACAAGCAAGAGTTGTTTTCTGGTAAGAAGAGTCACTATTGCGCTGCCATTGCCATACACAGGACAAATAGCACTGGCGTCTGTTCCCAGCAAGTACAGTGTATTGAACTGAAGAGGATCTACTGTTCTTTTCAGGTTCCTAAGCAGAATTCAACTAGATATGGCCGTGTGTAGGAAGCATAGTTCTTTTGTTCTGAGCAAGCTCACTGTTCGGACCCCATAGGAAACACAGTAGAGTAGAAGAGTGCTCTTTTCTCAAAAGCAGAGTGTGTTTTTGTAAGGCGAGCTAGCGTTTGTTTCCCAGTCCTAAATGGAGTTGAGTCACATGCAGTTTCTGGTCCTATGAAAAAGAGTTGTTTTCTGGTAAGGAAAGTCACTATTGCGCTCCCATTGCCATACACAGTGCAAATAGCACTCGCTTCTGTTCCCAGCAAGTACAGTGTATCGGATTGAAGAGGAGCTACTGTTCTTGTCAGTTTCCTAAGCAGAGTTGAACTAGATATGGCCCGTGTGTAGGAAGCACAGTTCTTTTGTTCTGAGCAAGCTCACTGTTCTGGCACTATAGGAAACACAGTAGAGTAAAAGAGTGCTCTTTTCTCTAAAGCAGAGTGTGTTTCTTGTAAGGTGAGCTAGCTTTTGTTTCCCAGTCCTAAATGGAGTTGAATTACATGCAGTTTCTGGTCCTACGAGCAAGAGTTGTTTTCTGGTAAGAAGAGTCACTATTGCGCTGCCATTGCCATACACATGACAAACAGCACTGGCGTCTGTTCCCAGCAAGTACAGTGTATTGGACTGAAGAGGATCTAGTGTTCTTGTCAGTTTCCTAAGCAGAGTTGAACTAGATTTGGCCGTGTGTGTAGGAAGCACAGTTCTTTTGTTCTGAGCAAGCTCACTGTTCGGACCCCATAGGAAACACAGTAGAGTAGAAGAGTGCTCTTTTCTCTAAAGCAGAGTGTGTTCCTTTTACGGCGAGGAAGCGTTTGTTTCCCAGTCCTAAATGGAGTTGAGTCACATGCAGTTTTTTGTCCTACAAGCAAGTGTTTTTTTCTGGTAAGATGAGTCACTATTGTGCTCCAATTGCCATACACAGTGTAAATAGCACTCGCGTTTGTTCCCAGCAAGTACAGTGTATCGGACTCTAGAGGAGCTACTGTTCTTGTCAGTTTCCTAAGCAGAGTTGAACTAGATATGGCCTGTGTGTGTAGGAAGCACAGTTCTTTTGTTCTGAGCAAGCTCACTGTTCGGACCCCATAGGAAACACAGTAGAGTAGTAGAGTTCTCTTTTCTCAAAAGCGGAGTGTTTTTCATGTAAGGCGAGCTAGCATTTGTTTCCCAGTCCTAAATGGAGTTGAATCACATGCAGTTTCTCGTTCTACGATCAAGAGTTGTTTTCTGTTAAGAAAAGTCACTATTGCGCTCCCATTGCCATACACAGTGCAAATAGCACTCGCGTCTGTTCCCAGCAAGTACAGTGTATCGGACTGAAGAGGAGCTACTGTTCTTGTCAGTTTCCTAAGCAAAGTTGAACTAGTTATGGCCCGTGTGTAGGAAGCACAGTTCTTTTTTTCTGAGCAAGCTCACTGTTCTGGCCTTATAGGAAACACAGTAGAGTAGAAGAGTGCTCTTTTCTCAAAAGCAGAGTGTGTTTCTTGTAAAGTGAGCTAGAGTTTGTTTCCCAGTCCTAAATGGAGTTGAATCACATGAAGTTTCTGGTCCTAAGAGCAAGAGTTGTTTTCTGTTAAGAAGAGTAACTATTGCGCTGCCATTGCCATACATAGGACAAATAGCACTGGCATCTGTTCCCAGCAAGTACAGTGTATTGAACTGAAGAGGATCTACTGTACTTGTCAGGTTCCTAATCAGACTTGAAGTAGATATGGCCGTGTGAGTAGGAAGCACAGTTTTTTTGTTCTGAGCAAGCTCACTGTTCTGGCCCTCTAGGAAACAAAGTAGAGTAGAAGAGTGCTCTTTTATCAAAAGCAGAGTGTGTTTCTTGGAAGTCGAGCTAGTGTTTGTTTCCCAGTTTTAAATGGAGTTGAATCACATGCAGTTTTTTTGTCCTACGAGCAAGAGTTGTTTTCTGGTAAGACAAGTCACTATTGTGCTCCAATTGCCAAACACAGGACAAATAGCACTGGCATCTGTTCCCAGCAAGTACAGTGTATTGGACTGAAGAGGATCTACTGTTCTTGTCAGGTTCCTAAGCAGACTTGAACTAGATATGGCCGTGTGTGTAGGAAGCACAGTTTTTTTGTTCTGAGCAAGCTCACTGTTCGGAACACATAGGAAACACAGTAGAGTAGAAGAGTGCTCTTTTCTCAAAAGCAGAGTTTGTTTCTTGTAAGGCGAGTAGCGTTTGTTTCCCAGTCCTAAATGGAGTTGAGTCACATGCAGTTTTTTGTCCTATGAGCAAAAGTTGTTTTCTGGTAAGACAAGTCACTATTGTTCTCCAATTGCCATACACAATGCAAATAGCACTCGCGTCTGTTCCCCGCAAGTACAGTGTATTGCACGGAAGAGGAGCTACTGTTGTTGTCAGTTTCCTAAGCACAGTTGAACTAGATATGGCCCGTGTGTGTAGGAAGCACAGTTCTTTTGTTCTGAGCAAGCTCACTGTTCGGACCCCATAGGAAACACAGTAGAGTAGAAGAGTGCTCTTTTCTCTAAAGCAGAGTGTGTTTCTTGCAAGGTGAGCTAGCTTTTGTTTCCCAGTCCTAAATGGAGTGGAATCACATGCAGTTTCTGGTCCTACAAGCACGAGTTGTTTTCTGGTAAGAAGAGTCACTATTGCGTTGACATTGCCATACACAGGACAAATAGCACTGGCGTCTGTTCCCAGCAAGTACAGTGTATTGAGCTGAAGAGGATCTACTGTTCTTGTCAGGTTCCTAAGCAGACTTGAACTAGATATGGCCGTGTGAGAAGGAAGCAAAGTTTTTTTTTTCTGAGCAAGCTCACTGTTCGGACCCCATAGGAAACACAGTAGAGTAGAAGAGTGCTCTTTTCTCAAAAGCAGAGTGTGTTTCATGTAAGGCGAGCTAGCATTTTTTTCCCAGTCCTAAATGGAGTTGAGTCACATGCAGTTTTTGGTCCTATGAGCAAGAGTTGTTTTCTGGTAAGGAAAGTCACTATTGCGCTCCCATTGCCATACACAGTGCAAATAGCACTCCCGTCTGTTCCCAGCAAGTACAGTGTATCGGATTGAAGAGGAGCTACTGTTCTTGTCAGTTTCCTAAGCAGAGTTGAACTAGATATGGCCCGTGTGTAGGAAGCACAGTTCTTTTGTTCTGAGCAAGCTCACTGTTCTGGCACTATAGGAAACACAGTAGAGTAAAAGAGTGCTCTTTTCTCTAAAGCAGAGTGTGTTTCTTGTAAGGTGAGCTAGCTTTTGTTTCCCAGTCCTAAATGGAGTTGAATTACATGCAGTTTCTGGTCCTACGAGCAAGAGTTGTTTTCTGGTAAGAAGAGTCACTATTGCGCTGCCATTGCCATACACATGACAAACAGCACTGGCGTCTGTTCCCAGTAATTACAGTGTATTGGACTGAAGAGGATCTACTGTTCTTGTCAGGTTCCTAAGCAGACTTGAACTAGATATGGCCGTGTGTGTAGGAAGCACAGTTCTTTTTTTCTGAGCAAGCTCACTGTTCAGACCCCATAGGAAACACTGTAGAGTAGAAGAGTGCTCTTTTCTCCAAAGCAGAGCGTGTTTCATGTAAGGCGAGCTAGCATTTGTTTCCCAGTCCTAAATGGAGTTGAATCACATGCAGTTTCTGGTCTTACGAGCAAGAGTTGTTTTCTGGTAAGGAAAGTCACTATTGCGCTCCCATTGCCATACACAGTGCAAATAGCACTCCGCGTCTGTTCCCAGCAAGTACAGTGTATCGGACTGAAGAGGAGCTACTGTTCTTGTCCATTTCCTAAGCAGAGTTGAACTAGATATGGCCCGTGTGTAGGAAGCACAGTTCTTTTGTTCTGAGCAAGCTCACTGTTCTGGCCCTATAGGAAACACAGAAGAGTAGAAGAGTGCTCTTTTCTCTAAAGCAGAGTGTGTTTCTTGTAAGGTGAGCTAGCTTTTGTTTCCCAGTCCTAAATGGAGTTGAATCACATGCAGTTTCTGGTCCTACGAGCAAGAGTTGTTTTCTGGTAAGAAGAGTCACTATTGCGCTGCAACTGCCATACACAGGACAAATAGCACTGGCGTCTGTTCCCAGCAAGTACAGTGTATTGGACTGAAGAGGATCTAGTGTTCTTGTCAGTTTCCTAAGCAGAGTTGAACTAGATTTGGCCGTGTGTGTAGGAAGCACAGTTCTTTTGTTCTGAGCAAGCTCACTGTTCGGACCCCATAGGAAACCCAGTAGAGTAGAAGAGTGCTCTTTTCTCTAAAGCAGAGTGTGTTTCTTGTACGGCGAGGAAGCGTTTGTTTCCCAGTCCTAAATGGAGTTGAGTCACATGCAGTTTTTTGTCCTACAAGCAAGTGTTTTTTTCTGGTAAGATGAGTCACTATTGTGCTCCAATTGCCATACACAGTGTAAATAGCACTCGCGTTTGTTCCCAGCAAGTACAGTGTATCGGACTCTAGAGGAGCTACTGTTCTTGTCAGTTTCCTAAGCAGAGTTGAACTAGATATGGCCTGTGTGTGTAGGAAGCACAGTTATTTTGTTCTGAGCAAGCTCACTGTTCGGACCCCATAGGAAACACAGTAGAGTAGTAGAGTTCTCTTTTCTCAAAAGCAGAGTGTTTTTCATGTAAGGCGAGCTAGCATTTGTTTCCCAGTCCTAAATGGAGTTGAATCACATGCAGTTTCTCGTTCTACGATCAAGAGTTGTTTTCTGTTAAGAAAAGTCACTATTGTGCTCCCATTGCCATACACAGTGCAAATAGCACTCGCGTCTGTTCCCAGCAAGTACAGTGTATCGGACTGAAGAGGAGCTACTGTTCTTGTCAGTTTCCTAAGCAAAGTTGAACTAGTTATGGCCCGTGTGTAGGAAGCACAGTTCTATTTTTCTGAGCAAGCTCACTGTTCTGGCCTTATAGGAAACACAGTAGAGTAGAAGAGTGCTCTTTTCTCAAAAGCAGAGTGTGTTTCTTGTAAAATGAGCTAGAGTTTGTTTCCCAGTCCTAAATGGAGTTGAATCACATGAAGTTTCTGGTCCTAAGAGCAAGAGTTGTTTTCTGTTAAGAAGAGTAACTATTGCGCTGCCATTGCCATACATAGGACAAATAGCACTGGCATCTGTTCCCAGCAAGTACAGTGTATTGAACTGAAGAGGATCTACTGTACTTGTCAGGTTCCTAATCAGACTTGAAGTAGATATGGCCGTGTGAGTAGGAAGCACAGTTTTTTTGTTCTGAGCAAGCTCACTGTTCTGGCCCTCTAGGAAACAAAGTAGAGTAGAAGAGTGCTCTTTTATCAAAAGCAGAGTGTGTTTCTTGGAAGTCGAGCTAGTGTTTGTTTCCCAGTTTTAAATGGAGTTGAATCACATGCAGTTTTTTTGTCCTACGAGCAAGAGTTGTTTTCTGGTAAGACAAGTCACTATTGTGCTCCAATTGCCAAACACAGGACAAATAGCACTGGCATCTGTTCCCAGCAAGTACAGTGTATTGGACTGAAGAGGATCTACTGTTCTTGTCAGGTTCCTAAGCAGACTTGAACTAGATATGGCCGTGTGTGTAGGAAGCACAGTTTTTTTGTTCTGAGCAAGCTCACTGTTCGGAACACATAGGAAACACAGTAGAGTAGAAGAGTGCTCTTTTCTCAAAAGCAGAGTTTGTTTCTTGTAAGGCGAGTAGCGTTTGTTTCCCAGTCCTAAATGGAGTTGAGTCACATGCAGTTTTTTGTCCTATGAGCAAAAGTTGTTTTCTGGTAAGACAAGTCACTATTGTTCTCCAATTGCCATACACAATGCAAATAGCACTCGCGTCTGTTCCCCGCAAGTACAGTGTATTGCACGGAAGAGGAGCTACTGTTGTTGTCAGTTTCCTAAGCACAGTTGAACTAGATATGGCCCGTGTGTGTAGGAAGCACAGTTCTTTTGTTCTGAGCAAGCTCACTGTTTGGAACCCATAGGAAACAGAGTAGAGTAGAAGAGTGCTCTTTTCTCAAAAGCAGAGTGTGTTTCATGTAAGGCGAGCTAGCATTTGTTTCCCAGTCCTAAATGGAGTTGAATCACATGCAGTTTCTGGTCTTACGAGCAAGAGTTGTTTTCTGGTAAGGAAAGTCACTATTGCGCTCCCATTGCCATACACAGTGCAAATAGCACTCGCGTCTGTTCCCAGCAAGTACAGTGTATCAGACTGAAGAGAAGCTAATGTTCTTGTCAGTTTCCTAAGAAGAGTTGGACGAGATATGGCCCGTGTGTAGGAAGCACAGTTCTTTTGTTCTGAGCAAGCTCACTCTTCTGGCCCTATAGGAAACACAGTAGAGTAGAAGAGTGCTCTTTTCTCTAAAGCAGAGTGTGTTTCTTGTAAGGTGAGCTAGCTTTTGTTTCCCAGTCCTAAATGGAGTTGAATCACATGCAGTTTCTGGTCCTACAAGCAAGAGTTGTTTTCTGGTAAGAAGAGTCACTATTGCGCTGCCATTGCCATACACAGGACAAATAGCACTGGCGTCTGTTCCCAGCAAGTACAGTGTATTGAACTGAAGAGGATCTACTGTTCTTTTCAGGTTCCTAAGCAGAATTCAACTAGATATGGCCGTGTGTAGGAAGCATAGTTCTTTTGTTCTGAGCAAGCTCACTGTTCGGACCCCATAGGAAACACAGTAGAGTAGAAGAGTGCTCTTTTCTCAAAAGCAGAGTGTGTTTCTTGTGAGGCGAGCTAGCATTTTTTTCCCAGTCATAAATGGAGTTGAATCACATGCAGTTTCTGGTCCTACGATCAAGAGTTGTTTTCTGGTAAGGAAAGTCACTATTGCGCTACCATTGCCATACACAGTGCAAATAGCCCTCCCGTCTGTTCCCAGCAAGTACACTGTATTGGACTGAAAAGGAGCTACTGTTCTTGTCAGTTTCCTAAGCAGAGTTGTACTAGATATGGCCCGTGTGTGTAGGAAGTACAGTTCTTTTTTTCTGAGCAAGCTCACTGTTCTGGCCCTATAGGAAACAAAGTAGAGTAGAAGAGTGCTCTTTTCTCAAAAGCAGAGTGTCTTTCTTGTAAAGCGAGCTAGAGTTTGTTCCCCAGTCCTAAATGGAGTTGAGTCACATGCAGTTTTTTGTCCTACGAGCAAGAGTTGTTTTTTGGTAAGACAAGTCACTATTGTGCTCCAATTGCCCTACACAGTGCAAAGAGCACTCGCGTCTGTTCCCCGCAAGTACAGTGTATTGGACGGAAGAGGAGGTACTGTTCTTGTCAGTTTCCTAAGCAGAGTTGAACTAGATATGGCCCGTGTGTGTAGGAAGCACAGTTCTTTTGTTCTGAGCAAGCTCACTGTTCGGACCCCATAGGAAACACAGTAGAGTAGAAGAGTGCTCTTTTCTCAAAAGCAGAGTGTGTTTCATGTAAGGCGAGCTAGCATTTGTTTCCCAGTCCTAAATGGAGTTGATCACATGCAGTTTCTGGTCCTACGATCAAGAGTTGTTTTCTGGTAAGGAAAGTCACTATTGCGCTCCCATTGCCAAACACAGTGCAAATAGCACTCGCGTCTGTTCCCAGCAAGTACAGTGTATCGGACTGAAGAGGAGCTGCTGTTCTTGTCAGTTTCCTAAGCAGAGTTGAACTAGTTATAGCCCGTGTGTAGGAAGCACAGTTCTTTTGTTCTGAGCAAGCTCACTGTTCTGGCCCTATAGGAAACACAGTAGAGTGGAAGAGTGCTCTTTTCTCTAAAGCAGAGTGTGTTTCTTGTAAGGCGAGCTAGTGTTTCTTTCCCAGTCCTAAATGGAGTTGAATCACATGCAGTTTCTAGTCCTATGAGCAAGAGTTGTATTCTGGTAAGAAGAGTCACTATTGCGCTGCCATTGCCATACATAGGATAAATAGCACTGGCGTCTGTTCCCAGCAAGTACAGTGTATTGGACTGAAATGGATGTACTGTTCTTGTCAGGTTCCTAAGCAGAATTGAACTAGATATGGCCGTGTGTGTAGGAAGCACAGTTCTTTTGTTCTGAGCAAGCTCACTTTTCGGAACACATAGGAAACACAGTAGAGTAGAAGAGTGCTCTTTTCTCAAAAGCAGAGTGTGTTTTTGTAAGGCGAGCTAGCGTTTGTTTCCTAGTCCTAAATCGAGTTGAATCACATGCAGTTTCTGGTCCTATGAACAAGAGTTGTTTTCTGGTAAGGAATGTCACTATTGCGCTCCCATTGCCCTTTACAAGGCAAATAGCACTCGCGTCTTTTCCCAGCAAGTACAGTGTATTGGACTGAATAGGAGCTACTGTTCTTGTCAGTTTACTAAGCAGAATGGAACTAGATATGGTCCATGCGTGTAGGAAGCACAGTTCTTTTGTTCTGAGCAAGCTCACTGTTTGGACCCCATAGGAAACACAGTAGAGTAGAAGAGTGCTCTTTTCTCAAAAGCAGAGTGTGTTTCATGTAAGGCGAGCTAGCATTTGTTTCCCAGTCCTAAATGGAGTTGAATCACATGCAGTTTCTGGTCTTACGAGCAAGAGTTGTTTTTTGGTAAGACAAGTCACTATTGTGCTCCAATTGCCCTACACAGTGCAAGGAGCACTCGCGTCTGTTCCCCACAAGTACAGTGTATTGGACGGAAGAGGAGGTACTGTTCTTGTCAGTTTCCTAAGCAGAGTTGAACTAGATATGGCCCGTGTGTGTAGGAAGCATAGTTCTTTTGTTCTGAGCAAGCTCACTGTTCGGACCGCATAGGAAACAGAGTAGAGTAGAAGAGTGCTCTTTTCTCAAAAGCAGAGTGTGTTTCATGTAAGGCGAGCTAGCATTTGTTTCCCAGTCCTAAATGGAGTTGAATCACATGAAGTTTCTGGTCTTACGAGCAAGAGTTGTTTTCTGGTAAGGAAAGTCACTATTGCGCTCCCATTGCCATACACAGTGCAAATAGCAATCGTGTCTGTTCCCAGCAAGTACAGTGTATCGGACTGAAGAGGAGCTACTGTTCTTGTCAGTTTCCTAAGCAGGGTTGAACTAGATATGGCCCATGTGTAGGAAGAACAGTTCGTTTGTTCTGAGCAAGCTCACTATTCTGGCCCTATAGGAAACACAGTAGAGTAGAAGAGTGCTCTTTTCTCAAAAGCAGAGTGTGTTTCTTGTAAAGCGAGCTAGAGTTTGTTTCCCAGTCCTAAATGGAGTGGAATCACATGCAGTTTCTGGTCCTACGAGCAAGAGTTGTTTTCTGGTAAGAAGAGTCACTATTGTGCTGCCATTGCCATACACAGGACAAATAGCACTGGCGTCTGTTCCCAGCAAGTACATTGTATTGGACTGAAGAGGATCTACTCTTTTTGTTCAGGTTCCTAAGCAGGATTGAACTAGATATGGCCTTGTGTGTAGGAAGCACAGTTCTTTTGTTCTGAGCAAGCTCACTGTTCGGATCCCATAGGAAACACAGTAGAGTAGAAGAGTGCTCTTTTATCAAAAGCAGAGTGTGTTTCTTGTAATGCGAGCTAGCGTTTGTTTCCCAGTCCTAAATGGAGTTGAGTCACATGCAGTTTTTTGTCCTACGAGCAAGAGTTGTTTTCTGGTAAGACAAGTCACTATTGTGCTCCAATTACCATACACAGTGCAAATAGCACTCGCGTCTGTTCCCCGCAAGTACAGTGTATTGGACGGAAGAGGAGCTACTGTTCTTGTCAGTTTTCTAAGCAGAGTTGAACTAGATATGGCCCGTGTGTGTAGGAAGCACAGTTCTTTTGTTCTGAGCAAGCTCACTGTTCGGACCCCATAGGAAACACAGTAGAGTAGAAGAGTGCTCTTTTCTCAAAAGCAGAGTGTGTTTCATGTAAGGCGAGCTAGCATTTTTTTCCCAGTCCTAAATGGAGTTGAATCACATGAAGTTTCTGGTCTTACGAGCAAGAGTTGTTTTCTGGTAAGGAAAGTCACTATTGCGCTCCCATTGCCATACACAGTGCAAATAGCACTCGCTTCTGTTCCCAGCAAGTACAGTGTATCGGATTGAAGAGGAGCTACTGTTCTTGTCAGTTTCCTAAGCAGAGTTGAACTAGATATGGCCCGTGTGTAGGAAGCACAGTTCTTTTGTTCTGAGCAAGCTCACTGTTCTGGCACTATAGGAAACACAGTAGAGTAAAAGAGTGCTCTTTTCTCTAAAGCAGAGTGTGTTTCTTGTAAGGTGAGCTAGCTTTTGTTTCCCAGTCCTAAATGGAGTTGAATTACATGCAGTTTCTGGTCCTACGAGCAAGAGTTGTTTTCTGGTAAGAAGAGTCACTATTGCGCTGCCATTGCCATACACATGACAAAGAGCACTGGCGTCTGTTCCCAGTAATTACAGTGTATTGGACTGAAGAGGATCTACTGTTCTTGTCAGGTTCCTAAGCAGACTTGAACTAGATATGGCCGTGTGTGTAGGAAGCACAGTTCTTTTTTTCTGAGCAAGCTCACTGTTCAGACCCCATAGGAAACACTGTAGAGTAGAAGAGTGCTCTTTTCTCCAAAGCAGAGCGTGTTTCATGTAAGGCGAGCTAGCATTTGTTTCCCAGTCCTAAATGGAGTTGAATCACATGCAGTTTCTGGTCTTACGAGCAAGAGTTGTTTTCTGGTAAGGAAAGTCACTATTGCGCTCCCATTGAAATACACAGTGCAAATAACACTCGCGTCTGTTCCCAGCAAGTACAGTGTATCAGACTGAAGAGGAGCTACTGTTCTTGTCAGTTTCCAAAGCAGAGTTGAACTAGATATGGCCTGTGTGTAGGAAACACAGTTTTTTTGTTCTGAGCAAGCTCACTTTTCGGAACACATAGGAAACACAGTAGAGTAGAAGAGTGCTCTTTTCTCAAAAGCAGAGTGTGTTTTTGTAAGGCGAGCTAGGGTTTGTTTCCTAGTCATAAATGGAGTTGAATCACATGCAGTTTCTGGTCCTATGAACAAGAGTTGTTTTCTGGTAAGGAAAGTCACTATTGCGCTCCCATTGCCCTTCACAAGGCAAATAGCACTCGCGTCTTTTCCCAGCAAGTACAGTGTATTGGACTGAATAGGAGCTACTGTTCTTGTCAGTTTACTAAGCAGAGTTGAACTAGATATGGTCCGTGCGTGTAGGAAGCACAGTTCTATTGTTCTGAGCAAGCTCACTGTTTGGACCCCATAGGAAACACAGTAGAGTAGAAGAGTGCTCTTTTATCAAAAGCAGAGAGTGTTTCTTGGAAGTCGAGCTAGCGTTTCTTTCCCAATCCTAAATGGAGTTGAGTCACATGCAGTTTTTTGTCCTACGAGCAAGAGTTGTTTTCTGGTAAGACAAGTCACTATTGTGCTCCAATTGCCATACACAGTGCAAATAGCACTCGCGTCTGTTCCCCCAAGTACAGTGTATTGGACGGAAGAGGAGCTACTGTTCTTGTCAGTTTCTTAAGGACAGTTGAACTAGATATGGCCCGTGTGTGTAGGAAGCACAGTTCTTTTGTTCTGAGCAAGCTCACTGTTTGGAACCCATAGGAAACAGAGTAGAGTAGAAGAGTGCTCTTTTCTCAAAAGCAGAGTGTGTTTCATGTAAGGCGAGCTAGCATTTGTTTCCCAGTCCTAAATGGAGTTGAATCACATGCAGTTTCTCTTCTTACGAGCAAGAGTTGTTTTCTGGTAAGGAAAGTCACTATTGCGCTCCCATTGCCATACACAGTGCAAATAGCACTCGCGTCTGTTCCCAGCAAGTACAGTGTATCAGACTGAAGAGAAGCTAATGTTCTTGTCAGTTTCCTAAGAAGAGTTGGACGAGATATGGCCCGTGTGTAGGAAGCACAGTTCTTTTGTTCTGAGCAAGCTCACTGTTCTGGCCCTATAGGAAAAACAGTAGAGTAGAAGAGTGCTCTTTTCTCTAAAGCAGAGTATGTTTCTTGCAAGGTGAGCTAGCTTTTGTTTCCCAGTCCTAAATGGAGTGGAATCACATGCAGTTTCTGGTCCTACAAGCAACAGTTGTTTTCTGGTAAGAAGAGTCACTATTGCGCTGCCATTGCCATACACAGGACAAATAGCACTGGCGTCTGTTCCCAGCAAGTACAGTGTATTGAACTGAAGAGGATCTACTGTTCTTGTCAGGTTCCTAAGCAGACTTGAACTAGATATGGCCGTGTGAGTAGGAAGCACAGTTTTTTCGTTCTGAGCAAGCTCACTGTTCGGAACATATAGGAAACACAGTAGAGTAGAAGAGTGCACTTTTCTCAAAAGCAAAGAGTGTTTTTGGAAGTTGAGCTAGCGTTTGTTTCCCAGTCCTAAATGGAGTTGAGTCACATGCAATTTTTTGTCCTATGAGCAAGACTTGTTTTCTGGTAAGGAAAGTCACTATTGTGCTCCCATTGCCATACACAGTGCAAATAGCACTCCCGTCTGTTCCCAGCAAGTACAGTGTATCAGACTGAAGAGGAGCTACTGTTCTTGTCAGTTTCCTAAGCAGAGTTGAACTAGTTATGGCCCGTGTGTAGGAAGCACAGTTCTTTTGTTCTGAGCAAGCTCACTGTTCTGGCCCTATAGGAAACACAGTAGAGTAGAAGAGTGCTCTTTTCTCAAAAGCAGAGTGTGTTTCTTGTAAAGCGAGCTAGAGTTTGTTTCCCAGTTTTAAATGGAGTGGAATCACATGCAGTTTCTCGTCCTACGAGCAAGAGTTGTTTTCTGGTAAGAAGAGTCACTATTGAGCTGTCATTGCCATACACAGGACAAATAGCACTGGCGTCTGTTCCCAGCAAGTACAGTGTATTGAACTGAAGAGGATCTACTGTTCTTGTCAGGTTCCTAAGCAGACTTGAACTAGATATGGCCGTGTGAGTAGGAAGCACAGTTTTTTTGTTCTGAGCAAGCTCACTGTTCGGAACACATAGGAAACACAGTAGAGTAGAAGAGTGCTCTTTTATCAAAAGCAGAGTGTGTTTCTTGGAAGTCGAGCTAGCGTTTGTTTCCCAGTCCTAAATGGAGTTGAATCACATGCAGTTTCTGGTCTTACGAGCAAGAGTTGTTTTCTGGTAAGGAAAGTCACTATTGCGCTCCCATTGCCGTACACAGTGCAAATAGCACTCGCATCTGTTCCCAGCAAGTACAGTGTATTGGACTGAAGAGGAGCTACTGTTCTTGTCAGTTTCCTAAGCAGAGTTGAACTAGATATGGCCCATGTGTAGGAAGCACAGTTCTTTTGTTGTGAGCAAGCTCACTCTTCTGGCCCTATAGGAAACACAGTAGAGTAGAAGAGTGCTCTTTTCTCTAAAGCAGAGTGTGTTTCTTGTAAGGTGAGCTAGCTTTTGTTTCCCAGTCCTAAATGGAGTTGAATCACATGCAGTTTCTGGTCCTACAAGCAAGAGTTGTTTTCTGGTAAGAAGAGTCACTATTGCGCTGCCATTGCCATACACAGGACAAATAGCACTGGCGTCTGTTCCCAGCAAGTACAGTGTATTGAACTGAAGAGGATCTACTGTTCTTTTCAGGTTCCTAAGCAGAATTCAACTAGATATGGCCGTGTGTAGGAAGCATAGTTCTTTTGTTCTGAGCAAGCTCACTGTTCGGACCCCATAGGAAACACAGTAGAGTAGAAGAGTGCTCTTTTCTCAAAAGCAGAGTGTGTTTTTGTAAGGCGAGCTAGCGTTTGTTTCCCAGTCCTAAATGGAGTTGAGTCACATGCAGTTTCTGGTCCTATGAACAAGAGTTGTTTTCTGGTAAGGAAAGTCACTATTGCGCTCCCATTGCCATACACAGTGCAAATAGCACTTGCTTCTGTTCCCAGCAAGTACAGTGTATCGGATTGAAGAGGAGCTACTGTTCTTGTCAGTTTCCTAAGCAGAGTTGAACTAGATATGGCCCGTGTGTAGGAAGCACAGTTCTTTTGTTCTGAGCAAGCTCACTGTTCTGGCACTATAGGAAACACAGTAGAGTAAAAGAGTGCTCTTTTCTCTAAAGCAGAGTGTGTTTCTTGTAAGGTGAGCTAGCTTTTGTTTCCCAGTCCTAAATGGAGTTGAATTACATGCAGTTTCTGGTCCTACGAGCAAGAGTTGTTTTCTGGTAAGAAGAGTCACTATTGCGCTGCCATTGCCATACACATGACAAACAGCACTGGCGTCTGTTCCCAGTAATTACAGTGTATTGGACTGAAGAGGATCTACTGTTCTTGTCAGGTTCCTAAGCAGACTTGAACTAGATATGGCCGTGTGTGTAGGAAGCACAGTTCTTTTTTTCTGAGCAAGCTCACTGTTCAGACCCCATAGGAAACACTGTAGAGTAGAAGAGTGCTCTTTTCTCCAAAGCAGAGCGTGTTTCATGTAAGGCGAGCTAGCATTTGTTTCCCAGTCCTAAATGGAGTTGAGTCACATGCAGTTTCTGGTCTTACGAGCAAGAGTTGTTTTCTGGTAAGGAAAGTCACTATTGCGCTCCCATTGCCATACACAGTGCAAATAGCACTCCGCGTCTGTTCCCCGCAAGTACAGTGTATCGGACTGAAGAGGAGCTACTGTTCTTGTCCATTTCCTAAGCAGAGTTGAACTAGATATGGCCCGTGTGTAGGAAGCACAGTTCTTTTGTTCTGAGCAAGCTCACTGTTCTGGCCCTATAGGAAACACAGAAGAGTAGAAGAGTGCTCTTTTCTCTAAAGCAGAGTGTGTTTCTTGTAAGGTGAGCTAGCTTTTGTTTCCCAGTCCTAAATGGAGTTGAATCACATGCAGTTTCTGGTCCTACGAGCAAGAGTTGTTTTCTGGTAAGAAGAGTCACTATTGCGCTGCAACTGCCATACACAGGACAAATAGCACTGGCGTCTGTTCCCAGCAAGTACAGTGTATTGGACTGAAGAGGATCTAGTGTTCTTGTCAGTTTCCTAAGCAGAGTTGAACTAGATTTGGCCGTGTGTGTAGGAAGCACAGTTCTTTTGTTCTGAGCAAGCTCACTGTTCGGACCCCATAGGAAACACAGTAGAGTAGAAGAGTGCTCTTTTCTCTAAAGCAGAGTGTGTTTCTTGTACGGCGAGGAAGCGTTTGTTTCCCAGTCCTAAATGGAGTTGAGTCACATGCAGTTTTTTGTCCTACAAGCAAGTGTTTTTTTCTGGTAAGATGAGTCACTATTGTGCTCCAATTGCCATACACAGTGTAAATTGCACTCGCGTTTGTTCCCAGCAAGTACAGTGTATCGGACTCTAGAGGAGCTACTGTTCTTGTCAGTTTCCTAAGCAGAGTTGAACTAGATATGGCCTGTGTGTGTAGGAAGCACAGTTATTTTGTTCTGAGCAAGCTCACTGTTCGGACCCCATAGGAAACACAGTAGAGTAGTAGAGTTCTCTTTTCTCAAAAGCAGAGTGTTTTTCATGTAAGGCGAGCTAGCATTTGTTTCCCAGTCCTAAATGGAGTTGAATCACATGCAGTTTCTCGTTCTACGATCAAGAGTTGTTTTCTGTTAAGAAAAGTCACTATTGTGCTCCCATTGCCATACACAGTGCAAATAGCACTCGCGTCTGTTCCCAGCAAGTACAGTGTATCGGACTGAAGAGGAGCTACTGTTCTTGTCAGTTTCCTAAGCAAAGTTGAACTAGTTATGGCCCGTGTGTAGGAAGCACAGTTCTATTTTTCTGAGCAAGTTCACTGTTCTGGCCTTATAGGAAACACAGTAGAGTAGAAGAGTGCTCTTTTCTCAAAAGCAGAGTGTGTTTCTTGTAAAGTGAGCTAGAGTTTGTTTCCCAGTCCTAAATGGAGTTGAATCACATGAAGTTTCTGGTCCTAAGAGCAAGAGTTGTTTTCTGTTAAGAAGAGTAACTATTGCGCTGCCATTGCCATACATAGGACAAATAGCACTGGCATCTGTTCCCAGCAAGTACAGTGTATTGAACTGCAGAGGATCTACTGTACTTGTCAGGTTCCTAATCAGACTTGAAGTAGATATGGCCGTGTGAGTAGGAAGCACAGTTTTTTTGTTCTGAGCAAGCTCACTGTTCTGGCCCTCTAGGAAACAAAGTAGAGTAGAAGAGTGCTCTTTTATCAAAAGCAGAGTGTGTTTCTTGGAAGTCGAGCTAGTGTTTGTTTCCCAGTTTTAAATGGAGTTGAATCACATGCAGTTTTTTTGTCCTACGAGCAAGAGTTGTTTTCTGGTAAGACAAGTCACTATTGTGCTCCAATTGCCAAACACAGGACAAATAGCACTGGCATCTGTTCCCAGCAAGTACAGTGTATTGGACTGAAGAGGATCTACTGTTCTTGTCAGGTTCCTAAGCAGACTTGAACTAGATATGGCCGTGTGTGTAGGAAGCACAGTTTTTTTGTTCTGAGCAAGCTCACTGTTCGGAACACATAGGAAACACAGTAGAGTAGAAGAGTGCTCTTTTCTCAAAAGCAGAGTTTGTTTCTTGTAAGGCGAGTAGCGTTTGTTTCCCAGTCCTAAATGGAGTTGAGTCACATGCAGTTTTTTGTCCTATGAGCAAAAGTTGTTTTCTGGTAAGACAAGTCACTATTGTTCTCCAATTGCCATACACAATGCAAATAGCACTCGCGTCTGTTCCCCGCAAGTACAGTGTATTGCACGGAAGAGGAGCTACTGTTCTTGTCAGTTTCCTAAGCACAGTTGAACTAGATATGGCCCGTGTGTGTAGGAAGCACAGTTCTTTTGTTCTGAGCAAGCTCACTGTTCGGACCCCATAGGAAACACAGTAGAGTAGAAGAGTGCTCTTTTCTCTAAAGCAGAGTGTGTTTCTTGCAAGGTGAGCTAGCTTTTGTTTCCCAGTCCTAAATGGAGTGGAATCACATGCAGTTTCTGGTCCTACAATCACGAGTTGTTTTCTGGTAAGAAGAGTCACTATTGCGTTGACATTGCCATACACAGGACAAATAGCACTGGCGTCTGTTCCCAGCAAGTACAGTGTATTGAGCTGAAGAGGATCTACTGTTCTTGTCAGGTTCCTAAGCAGACTTGAACTAGATATGGCCGTGTGAGAAGGAAGCAAAGTTTTTTTTTTCTGAGCAAGCTCACTGTTCGGACCCCATAGGAAACACAGTAGAGTAGAAGAGTGCTCTTTTCTCAAAAGCAGAGTGTGTTTCATGTAAGGCGAGCTAGCATTTTTTTCCCAGTCCTAAATGGAGTTGAGTCACATGCAGTTTTTGGTCCTATGAGCAAGAGTTGTTTTCTGGTAAGGAAAGTCACTATTGCGCTCCCATTGCCATACACAGTGCAAATAGCACTCGCTTCTGTTCCCAGCAAGTACAGTGTATCGGATTGAAGAGGAGCTACTGTTCTTGTCAGTTTCCTAAGCAGAGTTGAACTAGATATGGCCCGTGTGTAGGAAGCACAGTTCTTTTGTTCTGAGCAAGCTCACTGTTCTGGCACTATAGGAAACACAGTAGAGTAAAAGAGTGCTCTTTTCTCTAAAGCAGAGTGTGTTTCTTGTAAGGTGAGCTAGCTTTTGTTTCCCAGTCCTAAATGGAGTTGAATTACATGCAGTTTCTGGTCCTACGAGCAAGAGTTGTTTTCTGGTAAGAAGAGTCACTATTGCGCTGCCATTGCCATACACATGACAAACAGCACTGGCGTCTGTTCCCAGTAATTACAGTGTATTGGACTGAAGAGGATCTACTGTTCTTGTCAGGTTCCTAAGCAGACTTGAACTAGATATGGCCGTGTGTGTAGGAAGCACAGTTCTTTTTTTCTGAGCAAGCTCACTGTTCAGACCCCATAGGAAACACTGTAGAGTAGAAGAGTGCTCTTTTCTCCAAAGCAGAGCGTGTTTCATGTAAGGCGAGCTAGCATTTGTTTCCCAGTCCTAAATGGAGTTGAATCACATGCAGTTTCTGGTCTTACGAGCAAGAGTTGTTTTCTGGTAAGGAAAGTCACTATTGCGCTCCCATTGCCATACACAGTGCAAAGAGCACTCCGCGTCTGTTCCCAGCAAGTACAGTGTATCGGACTGAAGAGGAGCTACTGTTCTTGTCCATTTCCTAAGCAGAGTTGAACTAGATATGGCCCGTGTGTAGGAAGCACAGTTCTTTTGTTCTGAGCAAGCTCACTGTTCTGGCCCTATAGGAAACACAGAAGAGTAGAAGAGTGCTCTTTTCTCTAAAGCAGAGTGTGTTTCTTGTAAGGTGAGCTAGCTTTTGTTTCCCAGTCCTAAATGGAGTTGAATCACATGCAGTTTCTGGTCCTACGAGCAAGAGTTGTTTTCTGGTAAGAAGAGTCACTATTGCGCTGCAACTGCCATACACAGGACAAATAGCACTGGCGTCTGTTCCCAGCAAGTACAGTGTATTGGACTGAAGAGGATCTAGTGTTCTTGTCAGTTTCCTAAGCAGAGTTGAACTAGATTTGGCCGTGTGTGTAGGAAGCACAGTTCTTTTGTTCTGAGCAAGCTCACTGTTCGGACCCCATAGGAAACACAGTAGAGTAGAAGAGTGCTCTTTTCTCTAAAGCAGAGTGTGTTTCTTGTACGGCGAGGAAGCGTTTGTTTCCCAGTCCTAAATGGAGTTGAGTCACATGCAGTTTTTTGTCTTACAAGCAAGTGTTTTTTTCTGGTAAGATGAGTCACTATTGTGCTCCAATTGCCATACACAGTGTAAATAGCACTCGCGTTTGTTCCCAGCAAGTACAGTGTATCGGACTCTAGAGGAGCTACTGTTCTTGTCAGTTTCCTAAGCAGAGTTGAACTAGATATGGCCTGTGTGTATAGGAAGCACAGTTATTTTGTTCTGAGCAAGCTCACTGTTCGGACCCCATAGGAAACACAGTAGAGTAGTAGAGTTCTCTTTTCTCAAAAGCAGAGTGTTTTTCATGTAAGGCGAGCTAGCATTTGTTTCCCAGTCCTAAATGGAGTTGAATCACATGCAGTTTCTCGTTCTACTATCAAGAGTTGTTTTCTGTTAAGAAAAGTCACTATTGCGCTCCCATTGCCATACACAGTGCAAATAGCACTCGCGTCTGTTCCCAGCAAGTACAGTGTATCGGACTGAAGAGGAGCTACTGTTCTTGTCAGTTTCCTAAGCAAAGTTGAACTAGTTATGGCCCGTGTGTAGGAAGCACAGTTCTATTTTTCTGAGCAAGCTCACTGTTCTGGCCTTATAGGAAACACAGTAGAGTAGAAGAGTGCTCTTTTCTCAAAAGCAGAGTGTGTTTCTTGTAAAGTGAGCTAGAGATTGTTTCCCAGTCCTAAATGGAGTTGAATCACATGAAGTTTCTGGTCCTAAGAGCAAGAGTTGTTTTCTGTTAAGAAGAGTAACTATTGCGCTGCCATTGCCATACATAGGACAAATAGCACTGGCATCTGTTCCCAGCAAGTACAGTGTATTGAACTGAAGAGGATCTACTGTACTTGTCAGGTTCCTAAGCAGACTTGAAATAGATATGGCCGTGTGACTAGGAAGCACAGTTTTTTTGTTCTGAGCAAGCTCACTGTTCTGGCCCTCTAGGAAACAAAGTAGAGTAGAAGAGTGCTCTTTTATCAAAAGCAGAGTGTGTTTCTTGGAAGTCGAGCTAGTGTTTGTTTCCCAGTTTTAAATGGAGTTGAATCACATGCAGTTTTTTTGTCCTACGAGCAAGAGTTGTTTTCTGGTAAGACAAGTCACTATTGTGCTCCAATTGCCAAACACAGGACAAATAGCACTGGCATCTGTTCCCAGCCAGTACAGTGTATTGGACTGAAGAGGATCTACTGTTCTTGTCAGGTTCCTAAGCAGACTTGAACTAGATATGGCCGTGTGTGTAGGAAGCACAGTTTTTTTGTTCTGAGCAAGCTCACTGTTCGGAACACATAGGAAACACAGTAGAGTAGAAGAGTGCTCTTTTCTCAAAAGCAGAGTTTGTTTCTTGTAAGGCGAGTAGCGTTTGTTTCCCAGTCCTAAATGGAGTTGAGTCACATGCAGTTTTTTGTCCTATGAGCAAAAGTTGTTTTCTGGTAAGACAAGTCACTATTGTTCTCCAATTGCCATACACAATGCAAATAGCACTCGCGTCTTTTCCCCGCAAGTACAGTGTATTGCACGGAAGAGGAGCTACTGTTGTTGTCAGTTTCCTAAGCACAGTTGAACTAGATATGGCCCGTGTGTGTAGGAAGCACAGTTCTTTTGTTCTGAGCAAGCTCACTGTTCGGACCCCATAGGAAACACAGTAGAGTAGAAGAGTGCTCTTTTCTCTAAAGCAGAGTGTGTTTCTTGCAAGGTGAGCTAGCTTTTGTTTCCCAGTCCTAAATGGAGTGGAATCACATGCAGTTTCTGGTCCTACAAGCACGAGTTGTTTTCTGGTAAGAAGAGTCACTATTGCGTTGACATTGCCATACACAGGACAAATAGCACTGGCGTCTGTTCCCAGCAAGTACAGTGTATTGAGCTGAAGAGGATCTACTGTTCTTGTCAGGTTCCTAAGCAGACTTGAACTAGATATGGCCGTGTGAGAAGGAAGCAAAGTTTTTTTTTTCTGAGCAAGCTCACTGTTCGGAACATATAGGAAACACAGTAGAGTAGAAGAGTGCTCTTTTCTCAAAAGCAAAGAGTGTTTCTTGGAAGTTGAGCTAGCGTTTGTTTCCCAGTCCTAAATGGAGTTGAATCACATGCAGTTTCTGGTCTTACGAGCAAGAGTTGTTTTCTGGTAAGTAAAGTCACTATTGCGCTCCCATTGCCGTACACAGTGCAAATAGCACTCGCGTCTGTTCCCAGCAAGTACAGTGTATTGGACTAAAGAGGAGCTACTGTTCTTGTCAGTTTCCTAAGCAGAGTTGAACTAGATATGGCCCATGTGTAGGAAGCACAGTTCTTTTGTTGTGAGCAAGCTCACTCTTCTGGACCTATAGGAAACACAGTAGAGTAGAAGAGTGCTCTTTTCTCTAAAGCAGAGTGTGTTTCTTTAAGGTGAGCTAGCTTTTGTTTCCTAGTCCTAAATGGAGTTGAATCACATGCAGTTTCTGGTCCTACAAGCAAGAGTTGTTTTCTGGTAAGAAGTGTCACTATTGCGCTGCCATTGCCATACACAGGACAAATGCACTGGCGTCTGTTCCCAGCAAGTACAGTGTATTGGACTGAAGAGGATCTACTGTTCTTTTCAGGTTCCTAAGCAGAATTCAACTAGATATGGCCGTGTGTAGGAAGCATAGTTCTTTTGTTCTGAGCAAGCTCACTGTTCGGACCCCATAGGAAACACAGTAGAGTAGAAGAGTGCTCTTTTCTCAAAAGCAGAGTGTGTTTCTTGTGAGGCGAGCTAGCATTTGTTTCCCAGTCCTAAATGGAGTTGAGTCACATGGAGTTTTTGGTCCTACAAGCAAGAGTTGTTTTCTGGTAAGACGAGTCACTATTGTGCTCCAATTGCCATATACAGTGCAAATAGCACTCGCGTCTGTTTCCCTCAAGTACAGTGTATTGGACTGAAGAGGATCTACTGTTCTTGTCAGTTTCCTAAGCAGAGTTGAACTAGATATGGCCCGTGTGTGTAGGAAGCACAGTTCTTTTGTTCTGTGCAAGCTCACTGTTCGGACCCCATAAGAAACACAGTAGAGTATAAGAGTGCTCTTTTCTCAAAAGCAGAGTGTGTTTCATGTAAGGCGAGCTAGCATTTGTTTCCCAGTCCTAAATGGAGTTGATCACATGCAGTTTCTGGTCCTATGATCAAGAGTTGTTTTCTGGTAAGGAAAGTCACTATTGCGCTCCCATTGCCATACACTGTGCAAATAGCACTCGCGTCTGTTCCCAGCAAGTACAGTGTATCGGACTGAAGAGGAGCTGCTGTTCTTGTCAGTTTCCTAAGCAGAGTTGAACTAGTTATAGCCCGTGTGTAGGAAGCACAGTTCTTTTGTTCTGAGCAAGCTCACTGTTCTGGCCCTATAGGAAACACAGTAGAGTGGAAGAGTCCTCTTTTCTCTAAAGCAGAGTGTGTTTCTTGTAAGGCGAGCTAGCGTTTCTTTCCCAGTCCTAAATGGAGTTGAATCACATGCAGTTTCTAGTCCTACGAGCAAGAGTTGTATTCTGGTAAGAAGAGTCACTATTGCGCTGCCATTGCCATACATAGGATAAATAGCACTGGTGTCTGTTCCCAGCAAGTACAGTGTATTGGACTGAAATGGATCTACTGTTCTTGTCAGGTTCCTAAGCAGAATTGAACTAGATATGGCCGTGTGTGTAGGAAGCACAGTTCTTTTGTTCTGAGCAAGCTCACTTTTCGGAACACATAGGAAACACAGTAGAGTAGAAGAGTGCTCTTTTCTCAAAAGCAGAGTGTGTTTTTGTAAGGTGAGCTAGCGTTTGTTTCCTAGTCCTAAATCGAGTTGAATCACATGCAGTTTCTTGTCCTATGAACAAGAGTTGTTTTCTGGTAAGGAAAGTCACTATTGCGCTCCCATTGCCCTTTACAAGGCAAATAGCACTCGCGTCTTTTCCCAGCAAGTACAGTGTATTGGACTGAATAGGAGCTACTGTTCTTGTCAGTTTCCTAAGCAGAATTGAACTAGATATGGCCCGTGTGTGAAGGAAGCACAGTTCTTTTGTTCTGAGCAAGCTCACTGTACTGGCACTACAGGAAACACAGCAGAGTAGAAGAGTGCTCTTTTCTCAAAAGCAGAGTGTGTTTCATGTAAGGCGAGCTAGCATTTGTTTCCCAGTCCTAAATGGAGTTGAATCACATGCAGTTTCTGGTCTTACGAGCAAGAGTTGTTTTTTGGTAAGACAAGTCACTATTGTGCTCCAATTGCCCTACACAGTGCAAAGAGCACTCGCGTCTGTTCCCCACAAGTACAGTGTATTGGACGGAAGAGGAGCTACTGTTCTTGTCAGTTTCCTAAGCAGAGTTGAACTAGATATGGCCCGTGTGTGTAGGAAGCACAGTTCTTTTGTTCTGAGCAAGCTCACTGTTCGGACCCCATAGGAAACACAGTAGAGTAGAAGAGTGCTCTTTTCTCAAAAGCAGAGTGTGTTTCATGTAAAGCGAGCTGGCATTTGTTTCCCAGTCCTAAATGGAGTTGAATCACATGCAGTTTCTGGTCTTACGAGTAAGAGTTGTTTTCTGGTAAGGAAAGTCACTATTGCGCTCCCATTGCCATACACAGTGCAAATAGCACTCGCGTCTGTTCCCAGCAAGTACAGTGTATCAGACTGAGGAGAAGCTAATGTTCTTGTCAGTTTCCTAAGAAGAGTTGGACGAGATATGGCCCGTGTGTAGGAAGCACAGTTCTTTTGTTCTGAGCAAGCTCACTGTTCTGGCCCTATAGGAAAAACAGTAGAGTAGAAGAGTGCTCTTTTCTCTAAAGCAGAGTGTGTTTCTTGCAAGGTGAGCTAGCTTTTGTTTCCCAGTCCTAAATGGAGTGGAATCACATGCAGTTTCTGGTCCTACAAGCAAGAGTTGTTTTCTGGTAAGAAGAGTCACTATTGCGCTGCCATTGCCATACACAGGACAAATAGCACTGGCGTCTGTTCCCAGCAAGTACAGTGTATTGAAATGAAGAGGATCTACTGTTCTTGTCAGGTTCCTAAGCAGACTTGAACTAGATATGGCCGTGTGAGTAGGAAGCACAGTTTTTTTGTTCTGAGCAAGCTCACTGTTCGGAACATATAGGAAACACAGTAGAGTAGAAGAGTGCACTTTTCTCAAAAGCAAAGAGTGTTTCTTGGAAGTCGAGCTAGCGTTTGTTTCCCAGTCCTAAATGGAGTTGAGTCACATGCAATTTTTTGTCCTACGAGCAAGACTTGTTTTCTGGTAAGGAAAGTCACTATTGTGCTCCCATTGCCATACTCAGTGCAAATAGCACTCCCGTCTGTTCCCAGCAAGTACAGTGTATCGGACTGAAGAGGAGCTACTGTTCTGTCAGTTTCCTAAGCAGAGTTGAACTAGTTATGGCCCGTGTGTAGGAAGCACAGTTCTTTTGTTCTGAGCAAGCTCACTGTTCTGGCCCTATAGGAAACACAGTAGAGTAGAAGAGTGCTCTTTTCTCAAAAGCAGAGTGTGTTTCTTGTAAAGCGAGCTAGAGTTTGTTTCCCAGTTTTAAATGGAGTGGAATCACATGCAGTTTCTCGTCCTACGAGCAAGAGTTGTTTTCTGGTAAGAAGAGTCACTATTGAGCTGTCATTGCCATACACAGGACAAATAGCACTGGCGTCTGTTCCCAGCAAGTACAATGTATTGAACTGAAGAGGATCTACTGTTCTTGTCAGGTTCCTAAGCAGAATTCAACTAGATATGGCCGTGTGTAGGAAGCATAGTTCTTTTGTTCTGAGCAAGCTCACTGTTCGGACCCCATAGGAAACACAGTAGAGTAGAAGAGTGCTCTTTTCTCAAAAGCAGAGTGTGTTTCTTGTGAGGCGAGCTAGCATTTTTTTCCCAGTCATAAATGGAGTTGAATCACATGCAGTTTCTGGTCCTACGATCAAGAGTTGTTTTCTGGTAAGGAAAGTCACTATTGCGCTACCATTGCCATACACAGTGCAAATAGCCCTCCCGTCTGTTCCCAGCAAGTACAGTGTATTGGACTGAAAAGGAGCTACTGTTCTTGTCAGTTTCCTAAGCAGAGTTGTACTAGATATGGCCCATGTGTGTAGGAAGTACAGTTCTTTTTTTCTGAGCAAGCTCACTGTTCTGGCCCTATAGGAAACAAAGTAGAGTAGAAGAGTGCTCTTTTCTCAAAAGCAGATTGTCTTTCTTGTAAAGCGAGCTAGAGTTTGTTCCCCAGTCCTAAATGGAGTTGAGTCACATGCAGTTTTTTGTCCTACGAGCAAGAGTTGTTTTTTGGTAAGACAAGTCACTATTGTGCTCCAATTGCCCTACACAGTGCAAAGAGCACTCGCGTCTGTTCCTTGCAAGTACAGTGTATCGGACGGAAGAGGAGGTACTGTTCTTGTCAGTTTCCTAAGCAGAGTTGAACTAGATATGGCCCGTGTGTGTAGGAAGCACAGTTCTTTTGTTCTGAGCAAGCTCACTGTTCGGACCCCATAGGAAACACAGTAGAGTAGAAGAGTGCTCTTTTCTCAAAAGCAGAGTGTGTTTCATGTAAGGCGAGCTAGCATTTGTTTCCCAGTCCTAAATGGAGTTGAATCACATGAAGTTTCTGGTCTTACGAGCAAGAGTTTTTTTCTGGTAAGGAAAGTCACTATTGCGCTCCCATTGCCATACACAGTACAAATAGCAATCGTGTCTGTTCCCAGCAATTACAGTGTATCGGACTGAAGAGGAGCTACTGTTCTTGTCAGTTTCCTAAGCAGAGTTGAACTAGATATGGCCCATGTGTAGGAAGAACAGTTCGTTTGTTCTGAGCAAGCTCACTATTCTGGCCCTATAGGAAACACAGTAGAGTAGAAGAGTGCTCTTTTCTCTAAAGCAGAGTGTGTTTCTTGTAAGGTGATCTAGCTTTTGTTTCCCAGTCTTAAATGTTGTTGAATCACATGCAGTTTCTGATCCTACGAGCAAGAGTTGTTTTCTGGTATGAAGAGTCACTATTGCGCTGCCATTGCCTTACACAGGACAAACAGCACTGGTGTCTGTTCCCAGCAATTACAGTGTACTGGACTGAAGAGGATCTACTGTCCTTGTCAGGTTCCTAAGCAGAATTCAACTAGATATGGCCGTGTGTAGGAAGCACAGTTCTTTGTTCTGAGCAAGCTCACTGTTCTGGCCCTATAGGAAACACAGTAGAGTAGAAGAGTGCTCTTTACTCAAAAGCAGAGTGTCTTTCTTGGAAGGCGAGCTAGCGTTTGTTTTCCAGTCCTAAATGGAGTTGAGTCACATGCAGTATTTTGTCCTACGAGCAAGAGTTGTTTTCTGGTAAGACGAGTCACTATTGTGTTCCAATTTCCATACACAGTGCAAATAGCAATCGCGTCTGTTCCCCGCAAGTACAGTGTATTGGACTGAAGAGGATCTAGTGTTCTTGTCAGTTTCCTAAGAAGAGTTGAACTCGATACGGCCCGTGTGTGTAGGAAGCACAGTTCTTTTGTTCTGAGCAAGCTCACTGTTCGGACCCCATAAGAAACACAGTAGAGTATAAGAGTGCTCTTTTCTCAAAAGCAGAGTGTGTTTCTTGTAAGGCGAGCTAGCATTTGTTTCCCAGTCCTAAATGGAGTTGATCACATGCAGTTTCTGGTCTTACGATCAAGAGTTGTTTTCTGGTAAGGAAAGTCACTATTGCGCTCCCATTGCCATACACAGTGCACATAGCACTCGCGTCTGTTCCCAGCAAGTACAGTGTATCGGACTGAAGAGGAGCTGCTGTTCTTGTCAGTTTCCTAAGCAGAGTTGAACTAGTTATAGCCCGTGTGTAGGAAGCACAGTTCTTTTGTTCTGAGCAAGCTCACTGTTCTGGCCCTATAGGAAACACAGTAGAGTAGAAGAGTGCTCTTTTATCAAAAGCAGAGTGTGTTTCTTGTAAGGCGAGCTAGCGTTTGTTTCCCAGTCCTAAATGGAGTTGAGTCACATGCAGTTTTTTGTCCTACGAGCAAGAGTTGTTTTCTGGTAAGACAAGTCACTATTGTGCTCCAATTACCATACACAGTGCAAATAGCACTCGCGTCTGTTCCCCGCAAGTACAGTGTATTGGACGGAAGAGGAGCTACTGTTCTTGTCAGTTTCCTAAGCAGAGTTGAACTAGATATGGCCCGTGTGTAGGAAGCACAGTTCTTTTGTTCTGAGCAAGCTCACTGTTCTGGCACTATAGGAAACACAGTACAGTAAAAGAGTGCTCTTTTCTCTAAAGCAGAGTGTGTTTCTTGTAAGGTGAGCTAGCTTTTGTTTCCCAGTCCTAAATGGAGTTGAATTACATGCAGTTTCTGGTCCTACGAGCAAGAGTTTTTTTCTGGTAAGAAGAGTCACTATTGCGCTGCCATTGCCATACACATGACAAACAGCACTGGCGTCTGTTCCCAGCAATTACAGTGTATTGGACTGAAGAGGATCTACTGTTCTTGTCAGGTTCCTAAGCAGACTTGAACTAGATATGGCCGTGTGTGTAGGAAGCACAGTTCTTTTTTTCTGAGCAAGCTCACTGTTCAGACCCCATAGGAAACACTGTAGAGTAGAAGAGTGCTCTTTTCTCCAAAGCAGAGCGTGTTTCATGTAAGGCGAGCTAGCATTTGTTTCCCAGTCCTAAATGGAGTTGAATCACATGCAGTTTCTGGTCTTACGAGCAAGAGTTGTTTTCTGGTAAGGAAAGTCACTATTGCGCTCCCATTGCCATACACAGTGCAAATAGCCCTCCCGTCTGTTCCCAGCAAGTACAGTGTATCGGACTGAAGAGGAGCTACTGTTCTTGTCCATTTCCTAAGCAGAGTTGAACTAGATATGGCCCGTGTGTAGGAAGCACAGTTCTTTTGTTCTGAGCAAGCTCACTGTTCTGGCCCTATAGGAAACACAGAAGAGTAGAAGAGTGCTCTTTTCTCTAAAGCAGAGTGTGTTTCTTGTAAGGTGAGCTAGCTTTTGTTTCCCAGTCCTAAATGGAGTTGAATCACATGCAGTTTCTGGTCCTACGAGCAAGAGTTGTTTTCTGGTAAGAAGAGTCACTATTGCGCTGCAACTGCCATACACAGGACAAATAGCACTGGCGTCTGTTCCCAGCAAGTACAGTGTATTGGACTGAAGAGGATCTAGTGTTCTTGTCAGTTTCCTAAGCAGAGTTGAACTAGATTTGGCCGTGTGTGTAGGAAGCACAGTTCTTTTGTTCTGAGCAAGCTCACTGTTCGGACCCCATAGGAAACACAGTAGAGTAGAAGAGTGCTCTTTTCTCTAAAGCAGAGTGTGTTTCTTGTACGGCGAGGAAGCGTTTGTTTCCCAGTCCTAAATGGAGTTGAGTCACATGCAGTTTTTTGTCCTACGAGCAAGTGTTTTTTTCTGGTAAGAAGAGTCACTATTGCGCTGCCATTGCCATACACAGGACAAATAGCACTCGCGTTTGTTCCCAGCAAGTACAGTGTATTGAACTGAAGAGGAGCTACTGTTCTTGTCAGTTTCCTAAGCAGACTTGAACTAGATATGGCCGTGTGAGTAGGAAGCACAGTTTTTTTGTTCTGAGCAAGCTCACTGTTCGGAACATATAGGAAACACAGTAGAGTAGAAGAGTGCACTTTTCTCAAAAGCAAAGAGTGTTTCTTGGAAGTTGAGCTAGCGTTTGTTTCCCAGTCCTAAATGGAGTTGAGTCACATGCAATTTTTTGTCCTACGAGCAAGACTTGTTTTCTGGTAAGGAAAGTCACTATTGTGCTCCCATTGCCATACACAGTGCAAATAGCACTCCCGTCTGTTCCCAGCAAGTACAGTGTATCGGACTGAAGAGGAGCTACTGTTCTTGTCAGTTTCCTAAGCAGAGTTGAACTAGTTATGGCCCGTGTGTAGGAAGCACAGTTCTTTTGTTCTGAGCAAGCTCACTGTTCTGGCCCTATAGGAAACACAGTAGAGTAGAAGAGTGCTCTTTTCTCAAAAGCAGAGTGTGTTTCTTGTAAAGCGAGCTAGAGTTTGTTTCCCAGGTTTAAATGGAGTGGAATCACATGCAGTTTCTCGTCCTACGAGCAAGAGTTGTTTTCTGGTAAGAAGTGTCACTATTGAGCTGTCATTGCCATACACAGGACAAATAGCACTGGCGTATGTTCCCAGCAAGTACAATGTATTGAACTGAAGAGGATCTACTGTTCTTGTCAGGTTCCTAAGCAGAATTCAACTAGATATGGCCGTGTGTAGGAAGCATAGTTCTTTTGTTCTGAGCAAGCTCACTGTTCGGACCCCATAGGAAACACAGTAGAGTAGAAGAGTGCTCTTTTCTCAAAAGCAGAGTGTGTTTCTTGTGAGGCGAGCTAGCATTTTTTCCCAGTCATAAATGGAGTTGAATCACATGCAGTTTCTGGTCCTACGATCAAGAGTTGTTTTCTGGTAAGGAAAGTCACTATTGCGCTACCATTGCCATACACAGTGCAAATAGCCCTCCCGTCTGTTCCCAGCAAGTACAGTGTATTGGACTGAAAAGGAGCTACTGTTCTTGTCAGTTTCCTAAGCAGAGTTGTACTAGATATGGCCCATGTGTGTAGGAAGTACAGTTCTTTTTTTCTGAGCAAGCTCACTGTTCTGGCCCTATAGGAAACAAAGTAGAGTAGAAGAGTGCTCTTTTCTCAAAAGCAGATTGTCTTTCTTGTAAAGCGAGCTACAGTTTGTTCCCCAGTCCTAAATGGAGTTGAGTCACATGCAGTTTTTTGTCCAACGAGCAAGAGTTATTTTCTGGTAAGACAAGTCACTATTGTGCTCCAATGCCATACACAGTGCAAATAGCACTCGCGTCTGTTCCCAGCAATTACAGTGTATCAGACTGATGAGGAGCTACGGTTCTTGTCAGTTTCCTAAGCAGAGTTGAACTAGTTATGGCCCGTGTGTAGGAAGCACAGTTCTTTTGTTCTCAGCAAGCTCATTGTTCTGGCCCTATAGGAAACACAGTAGAGTAGAAGAGTGCTCTTTTCTCAAAAGCAGAGTGTGTTTCTTGTTAGGCGAGCTAGATTTGTTTCCCAGTCCTAAATGGAGTGGGATCACATGCAGTTTCTGGTCCTACGAGCAAGAGTTGTTTTCTGGTAAGGAGAGTCACTATTGCGCTCCCATTGCCATACACAGTGCAAATAGCACATGCGTCTGTTCCCAGCAATTACAGTGTATTGGACTGAAGAGGAGCTACTGTTCTTGTCAGGTTCCTAAGCAGAGTTCAACTAGATATGGCCCGTGTGTGTAGGAAGTACAGTTCTTTTTTTCTGAGCAAGCTCACTGTTCTGGCCCTATAGGAAACACAGTAGAGTAGAAGAGTGCTCTTTTATCAAAAGCAGATTGTGTTTCTTGTAAGGTGAGCAAGCTTTTGTTTCCCAGTCCTAAATGGAGTTGAATCACATGCAGTTTCTGGTCCTATGAACAAGAGTTTTTTTCTGGTAAGAAGAGTCACTATTGCGCTGCAACTGCCATACACAGGACAAATAGCACAGGCGTCTGTTCCCAGCAAGTACAGTGTATTGGACTGAAGAGGATCTAGTGTTCTTGTCAGTTTCCTAAGCAGAGTTGAACTAGATATGGCCGTGTGTGTAGGAAGCACAGTTGTTTTGTTCTGAGCAAGCTCACTGTTCGGACACCATAGGAAACACAGAAGAGTAGAAGAGTGCTCTTTTCTCTAAAGCAGAGTGTGTTTCTTGTAAGGCGAGCTAGCGTTTGTTTCCCAGTCCTAAATGGAGTAGAGTCACATGCAGTTTTTTGTCCTATGAGCAAGAGTTTTTTTCTGGTAAGACGAGTCACTATTGTGCTCCTATTGCCATACACAGTGCAAAAAGCACTCGCGTATGTTCCCAGCAAGTACAGTGTATCGGACTCTAGAGGAGCTCCTGTTCTTGTCAGTTTCCTAAGCAGAGTTGAACTAGATCTGGCCCGTGTGTGTAGGAAGCACAGTTCTTTTGTTCTGAGCAAGCTCACTGTTCGGACCCCATAGGAAACACAGTAGAGTAGAAGAGTTCTCTTTTCTCAAAAGCAGAGTGTGTTTCATGTAAGGCGAGCTAGCATTTGTTTCCCAGTCCGAAATGGTGTTGACTCACATGCAGTTTCTGCTCCTACGAGCAGGGTTGTTTTCTGGTAAGAAGAGTCACTATTGCGCTGCCATTGCCATACACAGGACAAATAGCACTGGCGTCTGTTCCCAGCAAGTACAGTGTATTGGACTGAAGAGGATCTACTGTTCTTGTCAGGTTTTTAAGCAGACTTGAACTAGATATGGCCGTGTTAGTAGGAAGCACATTTTTTTTGTTCTGAGCAAGCTCACTGTTCGGAACACATAGGAAACACAGTAGAGTAGAAGAGTGCTCTTTTCTCAAAAGCATAGTGTGTTTCATGTAAGGCGAGCTAGTATTTGTTTCCCAGTCCTAAATGGAGTTGAATCACATGCAGTTTCTGGTCCTACCAGCAAGACGTGTTTTCCGATAAGAAGAGTCACTATTGTGCTCCTATTGCCATACACAGTGCAAATAGCACTCGCGTCTGTTCCCAGCAATTACAGTGTATCAGACTGATGAGGAGCTACGGTTCTTGTCAGTTTCCTAAGCAGAGTTGAACTAGTTATGGCCCGTGTGTAGGAAGCACAGTTCTTTTGTTCTCAGCAAGCTCATTGTTCTGGCCCTATAGGAAACACAGTAGAGTAGAAGAGTGCTCTTTACTCAAAAGCAGAGTGTCTTTCTTGGAAGGCGAGCTAGCGTTTGTTTTCCAGTCCTAAATGGAGTTGAGTCACATGCAGTATTTTGTCCTACGAGCAAGAGTTGTTTTCTGGTAAGACGAGTCACTATTGTGTTCCAATTTCCATACACAGTGCAAATAGCAATCGCGTCTGTTCCCCGCAAGTACAGTGTATTGGACTGAAGAGGATCTAGTGTTCTTGTCAGTTTCCTAAGAAGAGTTGAACTCGATACGGCCCGTGTGTGTAGGAAGCACAGTTCTTTTGTTCTGAGCAAGCTCACTGTTCGGACCCCATAAGAAACACAGTAGAGTATAAGAGTGCTCTTTTCTCAAAAGCAGAGTGTGTTTCTTGTAAGGCGAGCTAGCATTTGTTTCCCAGTCCTAAATGGAGTTGATCACATGCAGTTTCTGGTCTTACGATCAAGAGTTGTTTTCTGGTAAGGAAAGTCACTATTGCGCTCCCATTGCCATACACAGTGCACATAGCACTCGCGTCTGTTCCCAGCATGTACAGTGTATCGGACTGAAGAGGAGCTGCTGTTCTTGTCAGTTTCCTAAGCAGAGTTGAACTAGTTATAGCCCGTGTGTAGGAAGCACAGTTCTTTTGTTCTGAGCAAGCTCACTGTTCTGGCCCTATAGGAAACACAGTAGAGTAGAAGAGTGCTCTTTTATCAAAAGCAGAGTGTGTTTCTTGTAAGGCGAGCTAGCGTTTGTTTCCCAGTCCTAAATGGAGTTGAGTCACATGCAGTTTTTTGTCCTACGAGCAAGAGTTGTTTTCTGGTAAGACAAGTCACTATTGTGCTCCAATTACCATACACAGTGCAAATAGCACTCGCGTCTGTTCCCCGCAAGTACAGTGTATTGGACGGAAGAGGAGCTACTGTTCTTGTCAGTTTCCTAAGCAGAGTTGAACTAGATATGGCCCGTGTGTGTAGGAAGCACAGTTCTTTTGTTCTGAGCAAGCTCACTGTTCGGACCCCATAGGAAACACAGTAGAGTAGAAGAGTGCTCTTTTCTCAAAAGCAGAGTGTGTTTCATGTAAGGCGAGCTAGCATTTTTTTCCCAGTCCTAAATGGAGTTGAATCACATGAAGTTTCTGGTCTTACGAGCAAGAGTTGTTTTCTGGTAAGGAAAGTCACTATTGCGCTCCCATTGCCATACACAGTGCAAATAGCACTCGCTTCTGTTCCCAGCAAGTACAGTGTATCGGATTGAAGAGGAGCTACTGTTCTTGTCAGTTTCCTAAGCAGAGTTGAACTAGATATGGCCCGTGTGTAGGAAGCACAGTTCTTTTGTTCTGAGCAAGCTCACTGTTCTGGCACTATAGGAAACACAGTACAGTAAAAGAGTGCTCTTTTCTCTAAAGCAGAGTGTGTTTCTTGTAAGGTGAGCTAGCTTTTGTTTCCCAGTCCTAAATGGAGTTGAATTACATGCAGTTTCTGGTCCTACGAGCAAGAGTTTTTTTCTGGTAAGAAGAGTCACTATTGCGCTGCCATTGCCATACACATGACAAACAGCACTGGCGTCTGTTCCCAGCAATTACAGTGTATTGGACTGAAGAGGATCTACTGTTCTTGTCAGGTTCCTAAGCAGACTTGAACTAGATATGGCCGTGTGTGTAGGAAGCACAGTTCTTTTTTTCTGAGCAAGCTCACTGTTCAGACCCCATAGGAAACACTGTAGAGTAGAAGAGTGCTCTTTTCTCCAAAGCAGAGCGTGTTTCATGTAAGGCGAGCTAGCATTTGTTTCCCAGTCCTAAATGGAGTTGAATCACATGCAGTTTCTGGTCTTACGAGCAAGAGTTGTTTTCTGGTAAGGAAAGTCACTATTGCGCTCCCATTGCCATACACAGTGCAAATAGCCCTCCCGTCTGTTCCCAGCAAGTACAGTGTATCGGACTGAAGAGGAGCTACTGTTCTTGTCCATTTCCTAAGCAGAGTTGAACTAGATATGGCCCGTGTGTAGGAAGCACAGTTCTTTTGTTCTGAGCAAGCTCACTGTTCTGGCCCTATAGGAAACACAGAAGAGTAGAAGAGTGCTCTTTTCTCTAAAGCAGAGTGTGTTTCTTGTAAGGTGAGCTAGCTTTTGTTTCCCAGTCCTAAATGGAGTTGAATCACATGCAGTTTCTGGTCCTACGAGCAAGAGTTGTTTTCTGGTAAGAAGAGTCACTATTGCGCTGCAACTGCCATACACAGGACAAATAGCACTGGCGTCTGTTCCCAGCAAGTACAGTGTATTGGACTGAAGAGGATCTAGTGTTCTTGTCAGTTTCCTAAGCAGAGTTGAACTAGATTTGGCCGTGTGTGTAGGAAGCACAGTTCTTTTGTTCTGAGCAAGCTCACTGTTCGGACCCCATAGGAAACACAGTAGAGTAGAAGAGTGCTCTTTTCTCTAAAGCAGAGTGTGTTTCTTGTACGGCGAGGAAGCGTTTGTTTCCCAGTCCTAAATGGAGTTGAGTCACATGCAGTTTTTTGTCCTACGAGCAAGTGTTTTTTTCTGGTAAGAAGAGTCACTATTGCGCTGCCATTGCCATACACAGGACAAATAGCACTCGCGTTTGTTCCCAGCAAGTACAGTGTATTGAACTGAAGAGGAGCTACTGTTCTTGTCAGTTTCCTAAGCAGACTTGAACTAGATATGGCCGTGTGAGTAGGAAGCACAGTTTTTTTGTTCTGAGCAAGCTCACTGTTCGGAACATATAGGAAACACAGTAGAGTAGAAGAGTGCACTTTTCTCAAAAGCAAAGAGTGTTTCTTGGAAGTTGAGCTAGCGTTTGTTTCCCAGTCCTAAATGGAGTTGAGTCACATGCAATTTTTTGTCCTACGAGCAAGACTTGTTTTCTGGTAAGGAAAGTCACTATTGTGCTCCCATTGCCATACACAGTGCAAATAGCACTCCCGTCTGTTCCCAGCAAGTACAGTGTATCGGACTGAAGAGGAGCTACTGTTCTTGTCAGTTTCCTAAGCAGAGTTGAACTAGTTATGGCCCGTGTGTAGGAAGCACAGTTCTTTTGTTCTGAGCAAGCTCACTGTTCTGGCCCTATAGGAAACACAGTAGAGTAGAAGAGTGCTCTTTTCTCAAAAGCAGAGTGTGTTTCTTGTAAAGCGAGCTAGAGTTTGTTTCCCAGGTTTAAATGGAGTGGAATCACATGCAGTTTCTCGTCCTACGAGCAAGAGTTGTTTTCTGGTAAGAAGTGTCACTATTGAGCTGTCATTGCCATACACAGGACAAATAGCACTGGCGTATGTTCCCAGCAAGTACAATGTATTGAACTGAAGAGGATCTACTGTTCTTGTCAGGTTCCTAAGCAGAATTCAACTAGATATGGCCGTGTGTAGGAAGCATAGTTCTTTTGTTCTGAGCAAGCTCACTGTTCGGACCCCATAGGAAACACAGTAGAGTAGAAGAGTGCTCTTTTCTCAAAAGCAGAGTGTGTTTCTTGTGAGGCGAGCTAGCATTTTTTCCCAGTCATAAATGGAGTTGAATCACATGCAGTTTCTGGTCCTACGATCAAGAGTTGTTTTCTGGTAAGGAAAGTCACTATTGCGCTACCATTGCCATACACAGTGCAAATAGCCCTCCCGTCTGTTCCCAGCAAGTACAGTGTATTGGACTGAAAAGGAGCTACTGTTCTTGTCAGTTTCCTAAGCAGAGTTGTACTAGATATGGCCCATGTGTGTAGGAAGTACAGTTCTTTTTTTCTGAGCAAGCTCACTGTTCTGGCCCTATAGGAAACAAAGTAGAGTAGAAGAGTGCTCTTTTCTCAAAAGCAGATTGTCTTTCTTGTAAAGCGAGCTAGAGTTTGTTCCCCAGTCCTAAATGGAGTTGAGTCACATGCAGTTTTTTGTCCAACGAGCAAGAGTTATTTTCTGGTAAGACAAGTCACTATTGTGCTCCAATGCCATACACAGTGCAAATAGCACTCGCGTCTGTTCCCAGCAATTACAGTGTATCAGACTGATGAGGAGCTACGGTTCTTGTCAGTTTCCTAAGCAGAGTTGAACTAGTTATGGCCCGTGTGTAGGAAGCACAGTTCTTTTGTTCTCAGCAAGCTCATTGTTCTGGCCCTATAGGAAACACAGTAGAGTAGAAGAGTGCTCTTTTCTCAAAAGCAGAGTGTGTTTCTTGTTAGGCGAGCTAGATTTGTTTCCCAGTCCTAAATGGAGTGGGATCACATGCAGTTTCTGGTCCTACGAGCAAGAGTTGTTTTCTGGTAAGGAGAGTCACTATTGCGCTCCCATTGCCATACACAGTGCAAATAGCACATGCGTCTGTTCCCAGCAATTACAGTGTATTGGACTGAAGAGGAGCTACTGTTCTTGTCAGGTTCCTAAGCAGAGTTCAACTAGATATGGCCCGTGTGTGTAGGAAGCACAGTTCTTATGTTCTGAGCAAGCTCACTGCTCTGGCCCCATAGGAAACACAGTAGAGTAGAAGAGTGCTCTTTTCTCTAAAGCAGAGTGTGTTTCTTGTAAGGCGAGCTAGCGTTTGTTTCCCAGTCCTCAATGGAGTTGAGTCACATGCAGTTTTTTGTCCTACGAGCAAGAGTTTTTTTCTGGTAAGACGAGTCACTATTGTGCTACAATTGCCATACACAGTGCAAATAGCACTGGCGTCTGTTCCCAGCAAGTACAGTGTATTGGACTGAAGAGGATCTAGTGTTCTTGTCAGTTTTCTAAGCAGAGTTGAACTAGATATGGCCCGTGTGTGTAGGAAGCACAGTTCTTTTGTTCTGAGCAAGCTCACTGTTCGGACCCCATAGGAAACACAGTAGAGTAGAAGAGTTCTCTTTTCTCAAAAGCAGAGTGTGTTTCATGTAAGGCGAGCTAGCATTTGTTTCCCAGTCCTAAATGGAGTTGAATCACGTGCAGTTTCTGGTCCTATGAGCAAGGGTTGTTTTCTGGTAAGAAGAGTCACCATTGCGCTGCCATTGCCATACACAGGACAAATGGCATTGGCGTCTGTTCCCAGCAAGTACAGTGTATTGGTCTGAAGAGGATCTACTGTTCTTGTCAGGTTCCTAAGCAGACTTGAACTAGATATGGCCGTGTGTGTAGGAAGCACAGTTTTTTTGTTCTGAGCAAGCTCACTGTTCGGAACACATAGGAAACACAGTAGAGTAGAAGAGTGCTCTTTTCTCAAAAGCAGAGTGTGTTTCATGTAAGGCGAGCTAGCATTTGTTTCCCAGTCCTATGTGGAGTTGAATCACATGCAGTTTCTGGTCCTACGAGCAAGGGTTGTTTTCTGGTAAGAAGAGTCACTATTGCGCTGCCATTGACATACACAGGACAAATAGCACTGGCGTCTGTTCCCAGCAAGTACAGTGTATTGGGCTGAAGAGGATCTACTGTTCTTGTCAGGTTCCTAAGCAGACTTGAACTAGATATGGCCGTGTGTGTAGGAAGCACATTTTTTTTGTTCTGAGCAAGCTCACTGTTCGGAACACATAGGAAACACAGTAGAGTAGAAGAGTGCTCTTTTCTCAAAAGCAGAGTGTGTTTCTTGGAAGTCGAGCTAGCGTTTGTTTCCCAGTCCTAAATGGAGTTGAGTCACATGCAGTTTTTTGTCCTACGAGCAAGAGTTGTTTTATCGTAAGACAAGTCACTATTTTGCTCCAATGCCATACACAGTGCAAATAGCACTCGCATCTGTTCCCCGCAAGTACAGTGTATTGGACTGAAGAGGATCTATTGTTCTTATCAGGTTCCTAAGCAGAATTGAACTAGATATGGCCGTGTGTGTAGGAAGCACAGTTCTTTTGTTCTGAGCAAGCTCACTGTTCGGACACCATAGGAAAAACAGTAGAGTAGAAGAGTGCTCTTTTCTCAAAAGCAGAGTGTGTTTCTTGGAAGTCGAGCTAGCGTTTGTTTCCCAGTCCTAAATGGAGTTGAGTCACATGCAGTTTTTTGTCAAAAGAGCAAGAGTTATTTTCTGGTAAGACAAGTCACTATTGTGCTCCAATGCCATACACAGTGCAAATAGCACTCGCGTCTGTTCCCCGCAAGTACAGTGTATTGGACTGAAGAGGAGCTACTGTTCTTGTTTGTTTCCTAAGCACAGTTTAATTAGATATGGCCCGTGTGTGTAGAAAGCACAGTTCTTTTGTTCTGAGCAAGCTCACTGTTCGGACCCCATAGGAAACACAGTAGAGTAGAAGAGTGTTCTTTTCTCAAAAGGAGAGTGTGTTTCTTGTAAGGCGAGCTAGCATTTGTTTCCCAGTCCTAAATGGAGTTGAATCACATGCAGTTCTGGTCCTACGAGCAAGAGTTGTTTTCTGGTAAGGAAAGTCACTATTGCACTCCCATTGCCATACACAGTGCAAATAGCACTCGCGTCTGTTCCCAGCAAGTACAGTGTATCAGACTGAAGAGGAGCTACTGTTCTTGTCAGTTTCCTAAGCAGAGTTGAACTAGTTATGGCCCGTGTGTAGGAAGCACAGTTCTTTTGTTCTGAGCAAGCTCATTGTTCTGGCCATATAGGAAACACAGTAGAGTAGAAGAGTGCTCTTTTCTCAAAAGCAGAGTGTGTTTCTTGTTAGGCGAGCTAGCATTTGTTTCCCAGTCCTAAATGGAGTGGAATCACATGAAGTTTCTGGTCCTAAGAGCAAGAGTTGTTTTCTGGTAAGGAAAGTCACTATTGCGCTCCCATTGCCATACACAGTGCAAATAGCACTCGCGTCTGTTCCCAGCAAGTACAGTGTATCGGACTGAAGAGGAGCTACTGTTCTTGTCAGTTTCCTAAGCAGAGTTGAACTAGTTATGGCCCGTGTGTAGGAAGCACAGTTCTTTTGTTCTGAGCAAGCTCACTGTTCTGGCCCTATAGGAAACACAGTAGAGTAGAAGAGTGCTCTTTTCTCAAAAGCAGAGTGTGTTTCTTGTGAGGCGAGCTAGCATTTGTTTCCCAGTCCTAAATGGAGTGGAATCACATGCAGTTTCTCGTCCTACGAGCAAGGGTTGTTTTCTGGTAAGAAGAGTCACTATTGCGCTGCCATTGATTACACAGGACAAATAGCACTGGCGTCTGTTCCCGGCAAGTACAGTGTATTAGACTGAAGAGGATCTACTGTTTTTGTCAGGTTCCTAAGCAGACTTGAACTAGATATGGCCGTGTGTGTAGGAAGCACAGTTTTTTTGTTCTGAGCTAGCTCACTTTTCAGAACACATAGGAAACATAGTAGAGTAGAAGAGTGCTCTTTTCTCAAAAGCAGAGTGTGTTTCTTGTAAGGCGAGCTAGCGTTTGTTTCCCAGTCCTAAATGGAGTTGACTCACATGCAGTTTTTTGTCGTACGAGCAAGAGTTGTTTTCTCGTAAGACAAGTCACTATTGTGCTCCAATTGCCATACACAGTGCAAATAGCACTCGCGTCTGTTCCCCGCAAGTACAGTGTATTGGACTGAAGAGGAGCTACTGTTCTTGTTTGTTTCCTAAGCAGAGTTGAACTAGATATGGCCCGTGTGTATAGGAAACACAGTTCTTTTGTTCTGAGCAAGCTCACTGTTCGGACCCCATAGGAAACACAGTAGAATAGAAGAGTGCTCTTTTCTCAAAAGCAGAGTGTGTTTCATGTAAGGCGAGCTAGCACTTGTTCCCCAGTCCTAAATGGAGTTGAATCACATGCAGTTTCTGGTCCTACGAGCAAGAGTTGTTTTCTGGTAAGGAAAGTCACTATTGCGCTCCCATTGACATACACAGTGCAAATAGCACTCGCGTCTGTTCCCAGCAAGTACAGTGTATCGGACTGAAGAGGAGCTACTGTTCTTGTCAGTTTCATAAGCAGAGTTGAACTACTTATGAGCCGTATGTAGGAAGCACAGTTCTTTTGTTTTGAGCAAGCTCACTGTTCTGGCCCTATAGGAAACACAGTAGAGTAGAAGAGTGCTCTTTTCTCTAAAGCAGAGTGTGTTTCTTTTAAGGCGAGCTAGCGTTTGTTTCCCAGTCCTAAATGGAATTGAACCACATGCAGTTTCTTGTCCTAAGGGCAGGAGTTGTTTTATGGTAAGAAGAGTCACTATTGCGCTGCCATTGCCATACACAGGACAAATAGCACTGGCGTCTGTTCCCAGCAAGTACAGTGTATTGGACTGAAGAGGATCTACTGTTCTTGTCAGGTTCCTAAGAAGAATTGAACTAGATATGGCCGTGTGTGTAGGAAGCACAGTTCTTTTCTTCTGAGCAAGCTCACTGTTCGGACTCCATAGGAAACCCAGTAGAGTAGAAGAGTGCTCTTTTCTCAAAAGCAGAGTGTGTTCTTGTAAGGCGAGCTAGCGTTTGTTTCCCTGTCGTAAATGGAGTTGAATCACATGCAGTTTCTGGTCCTAAGAGCAAGAGTTGTTTTCTGGTAAGGAAATTCACTATTGTGCTCCCCTTGCCATACATAGTGCAAATAGCTCTCGCGTCTGTTCCCAGCAAGTACAGTGTATCGGACTGAAGAGGAGCTACTGTTCTTGTCAGTTTCCTTAGCAGAGTTCAACTAGATATGGCCCGTGTGTGTAGGAAGCACCGTTCTTATGTTCTGAGCAAGCTCACTGTTCTGGCCCTATAGGAAACACAGTAGAGTAGAAGAGTGCTCTTTTCCCAAAAGCAGAGTGTGTTTTATTAAGGCGAGCTAGCCTTTGTTTCCTAGTCCTAAATGGAGTTGAATCACATGCAGTTTCTGGTCCTACAAACAATAGTTTTTTTCTGGTAAGGAAAGTCACTATTGCGCTCCCATTGCCCTACACAAGGCAAATAGCACTCGCGTCTTTTCCCAGCAAGTACAGTGTATTGGACTGAATAGGAGCTACTGTTCTTGTCAGTTTCCTAAGCTGAGTTGAACTAGATATGGCCCGTGTGTGTAGGAAGTACAGTTCTTTTTTTCTGAGCAAGCTCACTGTTCTGGCCCTATAGGAAACACAGTAGAGTAGAAGAGTGCTCTTTTATCAAAAGCAGATTGTGTTTCTTGTAAGGTGAGCTAGCTTTTGTTTCCCAGTCCTAAATGGAGTTGAATCACATGCAGTTTCTGGTCCTATGAACAAGAGTTTTTTTCTGGAAAGAAGAGTCACTATTGCGCTGCAACTGCCATACACAGGACAAATAGCACTGGCGTCTGTTCCCAGCAAGTACAGTGTATTGGACTGAAGAGGATCTAGTGTTCTTGTCAGTTTCCTAAGCAGAGTTGAACTAGATATGGCCGTGTGTGTAGGAAGCACAGTTGTTTTGTTCTGAGCAAGCTCACTGTTCGGACACCATAGGAAACACAGAAGAGTAGAAGAGTGCTCTTTTCTCTAAAGCAGAGTGTGTTTCTTGTAAGGCGAGCTAGCGTTTGTTTCCCAGTCCTAAATGGAGTAGAGTCACATGCAGTTTTTTGTCCTATGAGCAAGAGTTTTTTTCTGGTAAGACGAGTCACTATTGTGCTCCTATTGCCATACACAGTGCAAAAAGCACTCGCGTCTGTTCCCAGCAAGTACAGTGTATCGGACTCTAGAGGAGCTCCTGTTCTTGTCAGTTTCCTAAGCAGAGTTGAACTAGATCTGGCCCGTGTGTGTAGGAAGCACAGTTCTTTTGTTCTGAGCAAGCTCACTGTTCGGACCCCATAGGAAACACAGTAGAGTAGAAGAGTTCTCTTTTCTCAAAAGCAGAGTGTGTTTCATGTAAGGCGAGCTAGCATTTGTTTCCCAGTCCGAAATGGTGTTGACTCACATGCAGTTTCTGCTCCTACGAGCAGGGTTGTTTTCTGGTAAGAAGAGTCACTATTGCGCTGCCATTGCCATACACAGGACAAATAGCACTGGCGTCTGTTCCCAGCAAGTACAGTGTATTGGACTGAAGAGGATCTACTGTTCTTGTCAGGTTTTTAAGCAGACTTGAACTAGATATGGCCGTGTTAGTAGGAAGCACAGTTTTTTTGTTCTGAGCAAGCTCACTGTTCGGAACACATAGGAAACACAGTAGAGTAGAAGAGTGCTCTTTTCTCAAAAGCATAGTGTGTTTCATGTAAGGCGAGCTAGCATTTGTTTCCCAGTCCTAAATGGAGTTGAATCACATGCAGTTTCTGGTCCTACGAGCAAGGGTTGTTTTCTGGTAAGAAGAGTCACTATTGCGCTGCCATTGCCATACACAGGACAAATAGCACTGGCGTTTGTTCCCAGCAAGTACAGTGTAATGGACTGAAGAGGATCTACTGTTCTTGTCAGGTTCCTAAGCAGACTTGAACTAGATATGGCCGTGTGTGTAGGAAGCACAGTTCTTTTGTTCTGAGCAAGCTCACTGTTCGGACATCATAGGAAACACAGTAGAGTAGAAGAGTGCTCTTTTATCAAAAGCAGAGTGTGTTTCTTGTAAGGCCAGCTAGCGTTTGTTTCCCAGAACTAATGGAGTTGAATCTCAAGCAGTTTCTGGATCTAAGTGCAAGAGTTGTTTTCTGGTAAGAAGAGTCACTATTGCGCTGCCATTGCCATACACAGGACAAATAGCACAGGCGTCTGTTCCCAGCAAGTACAGTGTATTGGACTGAAGAGAATCTACTGTTCTTGTCAGGTTCCTAAGCAGACTTGAACTAGATATGGCCGTGTGTGTAGAAAGCACAGTTTTTTTGTTCTGAGCAACCTCATTGTTCAGAACACATTGGAAACACAGTAGAGTAGAAGAGTGCTCTTTTCTCAAAAGCAGAGTGTGTTTCTTGGAAGTCG
>NW_026736240.1:0-78124 GCF_949786415.1 Peromyscus eremicus | reverse complement strand
CGCATCTGTTCCCAGCAAGTACAGTTTTTTGGACTGAAGAGGAGCTACTGTTCTTGTCAGTTTCCTAAGCAGAATTGAACTGGATATGGCCATTTGTGTAGGAAGCACAGTTCTTTTGTTCTGAGCAAGCTCACTGTACTGGCCCTATAGGAAACACAGTAGAGTAGAAGAGTGCTCTTTTCTCGAAAGCAGAGTGTGTTTCATGTAAGGCGAGCTAGCGTTTCTTTCCCAGTCCTAAATGGAGTTGAATTACATGCAGTTTTTGGTCCTACGAGCAAGAGTTGTTTTCTGGTAAGAAGAGTCACTATTGCGCTCCCATTGTCATACACAAGGCAAATAGCACTGGCATCTGTTCCCAGCATGTACAGTGTATTGGACTGAAGAGGAGCTACTGTTCTTGTCAGTTTCCTAAGCAGAGTTGAACTAGATATGGCCTGTGTGTGTAGGAAGCACAGTTCTTTTGTTCTGAGCAAGCTCACTGTTCTGGCCCTATAGGAAACACAGTAGAGTACAAGAGTGCTCTTTTCTCAAAAGCAGAGTGTGTTTCTTGTAAGGCGAGATAGCATTTGTTTCCCAGTCCTAAATGGAGTTGAATCACATGCAGTTTCTGGTCCTACGAGCAAGAGTTGTTTTCTGGTAAAAAGAGACACTACTGCGCTCCCAATGCCGTACACAGTGCAAATAGCACGCGCGTCTGTTCCCAGCAAGTACAGTGTATTGGACTAAAGAGGAGCTACTGTTCTTGTCAGTTTCCTAAGCAGAGTTGAACTAGATATGGCCTGTGTGTGCAGGAAGCACAGTTCTTTTGTTCTGAGCAAGCTCACTGTTCTGGCCCTATAGGAAACACAGTAGAGTAGAAGAGGGCTCTTTTCTCCAAAGCAGAGTGTGTTTCTTCTAAGGCGAGCTAGTGTTTGTTTCCCAGTCCTAAATGGAGTTGAATCACATGCAGTTTTTGGTCCTACGCGCAAGAGTTGTTTTCTGGTAAAGAAAGTCACTATTGCGCTCCCATTGCCAAACACAGTGCAAATAGCACTCGCATCTGTTCCCGGCAAGTACAGTTTTTTTGGACTGGAGAGGAGCTACTGTTCTTGTCAGTTTCCTAAGCAGAATTTAACTGGATATGGCCATTTGTGTAGGAAGCACAGTTCTTTTGTTCTGAGCAAGCTCACTGTACTGGCCCTATAGGAAACACAGTAGAGTAGAAGAGTGCTCTTTTCTCGAAAGCAGAGTGTGTTTCATGTAAGGCGAGCTAGCGTTTCTTTCCCAGTCCTAAATGGAGTTGAATTACATGCAGTTTTTGGTCCTACGAGCAAGAGTTGTTTTCTGGTAAGAAGAGTCACAATTGCGCTCCCATTGTCATACACAAGGCAAATAGCACTGGCGTCTGTTCCCAGCATGTACAGTGTATTGGACTGAAGAGGATCTACTGTTCTTGTCAGTTTCCGATGCAGAGTTGAACTAGATATGGCCCGTGTGCGTAGGAAGCACAGTTCTTTTGTTCTGAGCAAGCTGACTGTTCTTGCCCTATAGGAAACACAGTAGAGTAGAAGAGTACTCTTTTCTCAAAAGCATAATGTGTTTCTTGCAAGGCGAGCTAACGTTTGTTTCACAGTCCTAAATGGATTTGAATCACATGGAGTTTCTGGTCCTACAAGCAAGAGTATTTTCTGGTAAGAAGAGTCACTATTGTGCTCGCACTGTCATACACAGGGCAAATAGCACTGGCATCTGTACCTAGCATGTACAGTGTATTGGACTGAAGAAGATCTACTGTTCTTGTCAGGTTCCTAAGCAGAGTTGAACTAGATATGGCCCGTGTGTGCAGGAAGCACAGTTCTTTTGTTCTGAGCAAGCTCACTGTACTGGCCCTATAGGAAAAACAGCAGAGTAGAAGAGTGCTCTTTTCTCAAAAGCAGATTGTGTTTCTTGTAAGGCGAGGCTAGCGTTTGTTTCCCAGTCGTAAATGGAGTTGAATCCAATGCAGTTTCTGTTCCTAAGAGCAAGAGTTGTTTTCTGGTAAAAAGAGTCACTATTGCGCTCCCAATTCCATACACAGTGCAAATAGCACTCGCATCTGTTCCCAGCATGTACAGTGTATTGGACTGAAGAGGAGCTACTGTTCTCGTCAGTTTCCTAAGCAGAGTTGAACTAGATATGGCCCGTGTGTGCAGGAAGCACAGTTCTTTTGTTCTGAGCAAGCTCTCTGTTCTGGCCCTAGAGGAAACACTGTAGACTTGAAGAGTGCTCTTTTCTCAAAAGCAGAGTGTGTTTCTTCTAAGGCGAGCTAGTGTTTGTTTCCCAGTCCTAAACGGAGTTGAATGACATGGAATTTCTGGTCCTATGAGCAAGAGTTGTTTTCTGGTAAGAAGAGTCACTATTGCGCTCCCATTGCTGTACACAGTGCAAATAGGACTTGCGTATGTTCCCAGCAAGTACAGTGTATTGGACTGAAGAGGAGCTACTGTTCTTGTCAGTTTCCTAAGCAGAGTTGAACTAGATATGGCCCGTGTGTGTAGGAAGCACAGTACTTTTGTTCTGAGCAAGCTCACTGTTCTGGCCTTATAGGAAACACAGTAGAGTAGAAGAGTGCTCTTTTCTCAAAAGTAGAGTGTGTTTCTTGTAAGGCAAGCTAGCATTTGTTTCCCAGTCCTAAATGGAGTTGAATCACATGCAGTTTCCATTCCTACGAGCAAGAGTTGATTTCTGGTAAGGAAAGTCACTATTGCGCTCCCATTGCCGTACACAGTGCAAAAAGCACTCGCGTCTTTTCCCAGCAAGTACAGTGTATTGGACTGAAGAGGATCTACGGTTCTTGTCAGTTTCCTAAGCAGAATTGAACTAGATATGGCCCGTGTGTGTAGGAAGCACAGTTCTTTTGTTCTGAGCAAGCTCACATTTCGAACCTCATAGAAAACACAGTAGAGTAGAAGAGTGCATTTTTCTCAAAAGCAGAGTGTGTTTCTTGTAAGGCGAGCTAGCGTTTGTTTCCCAGTCCTAAATGGAGTTGAAATACACATGCAGTTTCTGGTCCTACCAGCAAGAGATGTTTTCTGGTTAGAAGAGTCACTATTGCTCTCCCTTTGCCATACACAATGCAAATAGCCCTCGCCTCTCTTCCCAGCAAGTACAGTGTATTGGACTGAAGAGGAGCTACTGTTCTTGTCTGTTTCCTAAGCAGAATTGAACAAGATATGGCCCGTGTGTGTAGGAAGCACAGTTCTTTTGTTCTGAGCAAGCTCACATTTCGAACCCCATAGAAAACACAGTAGAGTCGAAGAGTGCATTTTTCTCAAAAGCAGAGTGTGTTTCTTGTAAGTTGAGCTAGCGTTTGTTTTCCAGTCCTAAATGGAGTTGAAATACCCATGCAGTTTCTGATCCTACGAGCAAGAGTTCATTTCTGGTAAGGAAAGTCACTATTGCGCTCCCATTGCCGTACACAGTGCAAAAAGCACTCGCGTCTTTTCCCAGCAAGTACAGTGTATTGGACTGAAGAGGAGCTACTGTTCTTGTCAGTTTCCTAAGCAGAATTGAACTAGATATGGCCCGTGTGTGTACGAAGCACAGTTCTTTTGTTCTGAGCAAGCTAACTGTTTGGACCCCATAGGAAACACAGTAGAGTAGAAGAGTGCTCTTTTCTCAAAGCAGAGTGTGTTCCTTGTAAGGCGAGCTATCGTTTGATTCCCAGTCCTAAATGGAGTTGAATCACATGCAGTTTCTGGTCCTACGAGCAAGAGTTGTTTTCTGGTAAGAAGAGTCACTATTGCGCTCCCATTGCCATACACAGTGCAAATAGCACTGGCGTCTGTACCCAGCATGTACAGTGTATTGGACTGAAGAGGATCTACTGTTCTTGTCAGTTTCCTAAGCAGAATTGAACTAGATATGGCCTGTGTGTGTAGGAAGCACAGTTCTTTTGTTCTGAGCAAGCTCACATTTCGAACCCCATAGAAAATACAGTAGAGTAGAAGAGTGCATTTTTCTCAAAAGCAGAGTGTGTTTCTTGTAAGGTGAGCTAGCGTTTGTTTCCCAGTCCTAAATGGAGTTGAAATACACATGCAGTTTCTGGTCCTACGAGCAAGAGTTGTTTTCTGGTAAGAAGAGTCACTATTGTGCTCCCTTTGCCATACACAGTGCAAATAGCCCTCGCGTCTGTTCCCAGCAAGTACAGTGTATTGCACTGAAGAGGAGCTACTGTTCTTGTCAGTTTCCTAAGCAGAGTTGAACTAGATATAGTCCATGTGTGTAGGAAGCACAGTTCTTTTGTTCTGAGCAAGCTCACTGTTCTAGCCCTATAGGAAACACAGTAGAGTAGAAGAGTGCTCTTTTCTCAAAAGCAGAGTGTGTTTCTTGTAAGGCGAGCTCACGTTTGTTTCCCAGTCCTAAATTGAGTTGAATCTCATGCAGTTTCTGGTCCTACGATCAAGAGTTTTTTCTGGTAATAAGAGTCACTATTGCGCTCCTATTGTCATGCACATGGCAAATAGCACTGGCCTCTGTTCCCAGCATGTACAGTGTATTGGACTGAAGAGGATCTACTGTTCTTGTCAGGTTCCTAAGCAGAGTTGAACGAGATATGGCCCATGTGTGTAGGAAGCACAGTTCTTTTGTACTCAGCAAGCTCACTGTTCTGGCCCTATAGGAAACACAATAGAGTAGAAGAGTGCTCTTTCCTCAAAAGCAGAGTGTGTTTTTTGTAAGGAGAGCTAGCATTTGTTTCACAGTCCTAAATGGAGTTGAATCACATGCAGTTTCCGTTCCTATGAGCAAGAGTTGTTTTCTGGTAAGGAAAGTCACTATTGCGCTCCCATTGCCAGACACGGTGCAAATAGCACTCGCGTCTGTTCCCAGCAAGTACAGTGTATTGTACTGAAGAGGAGCTACTGTTCTTGTCAGTTTCCTAAGCAGAATTGAACTAGATATGGCCCGTGTGTGTAGGAAGCACAATTCTTTTGTTCTGAGCAAGCTCACTGTTTGGATCCCATTGGAAACACAGTAGAGTAGAAGAGTGCTCTTTTCTCAAAAGCAGAGTCTGTTTCTTGTAAGGCGAGCTAGCGTTTGTTTCGCAGTCCTAAATGGAGTTGAATCTCATGCAGTTTCTGGTCCTACGAGCAAGAGTTGTTTTCTGGTAAGAAGAGTCACTATTGCGCTCCCATTGCCATACACAGTGCAAATAGCACTGGCGTCTGTATCCAGCATGTACAGTGTATTGGACTGAAGAGGATCTACTGTTCTTTTAAGTATCCTAAGCAGAGGTGAACTAGATATGGCCCGTGTGTGTAGGAAGCACAGTTCATTTGTACTCAGCAAGCTCACTGTTCTGGCCGTATAGGAAACACATTAGAGTAGAAGAGTGCTCTTTCCTCAAAAGTAGAGTGTGTTTTTGTAAGGCGAGCTAGCGTTTGTTTCGCATTCATAAATGGAGTTGAATCACATTCAGTTTCCGTTCCTACGAGCAAGAGTTGTTTTCTGGTAAGGAAAGTCACTATTGCGCTCCCATTGCCATACACAGTGCAAATAGCACTCGCGTCTGTTCCCAGCAAGTACAGTGTATTGTACTGAAGAGGAGCTACTGTTCTTGTCAGTTTCCTAAGCAGAGTTGAACTAGATATGGCCCGTGTGTGTAGGAAGCACAGTTCTTTTGTTCTCAGCAAGCTCACTGTTCGGACCCCATAGAAAACACAGTAGAGTATACGAGTGCTCTTTTCTCTAAAGCAGAGTGTGTTTCTTGTAAGGCGAGCTAGCGTTTGTTTCCCAGTCCTAAATGGAGTTGAATCAAATGCAGTTTTTGGTCCTACGAGCAAGAATTGTTTTCTGGTAATAAGAGTCACTATTGAGCTTCCATTGCCATACATAGTACAAATAACACTCGCGTCTGTTTCCAGCAAGTACAGTGTATTGGTCTGAAGAGGAGCCACTGTTCATGTCAGTTTCCTAAGCAAAGTTGAACTAAATAAGGCCCGTGTGTGTAGGAAGCACAGTTCTTTTCTTCTGAGCAAGCTCACTGTTCGAACCCCATAGGAAACACAGTAGAGGGAAGAGTGCTCTTTTCTCAAAAGCAGAGTGTGTTTCTTGTAAGGCGAGCTAGCGTTTGTTTCCCAGTAATAAATGGAGTTGAAATACACATGCAGTTTCTGGTCCTACCAGCAAGAGATGTTTTCTGGTTAGAAGAGTCACTATTGCTCTCCCTTTGCCATACACAATGCAAATAGCCCTCGCGTCTGTTCCCAGCAAGTACAGTGTATTGGACTGAATAGGAGCTACTGTTCTTGTCAGTTTCCTAAGCAGAATTGAACAAGATATGGCCCGTGTGTGTAGGAAGCACAGTTCTTTTGTTCTGAGCAAGCTCACATTTCGAACCCCATAGAAAACACAGTAGAGTAGAAGAGTGCATTTTTCTCAAAAGCAGAGTGTGTTTCTTGTAAGGTGAGCTAGCGTTTGTTTTCCAGTCCTAATTGGAGTTGAAATACCCATGCAGTTTCTGGTCCTACGAGCAAGAGTTGTTTTCTGGTAAGAAGAGTCACTATTGCGCTCCCTTTGCCATACACAGTGCAAATAGCCCTCGCGTCTGTTCCCAGCAAGTACAGTGTATTGGACTGAAGAGGAGCTACTGTTCTTGTCAGTTTCCTAAGCAGAGTTGAACTAGATATGGCCCATGTGTGTAGGAAGCACAGTTCTTTTGTACTCAGCAAGCTCACTGTTCTGGCCCTATAGGAAACACAGTAGAGTAGAAGAGTGCTCTTTCCTCAAAAGCAGAGTGTGTTTCTTGTAGGGCGAGCTAGCGTTTGTTTCCCAGTCCTAAATGGAGTTGAATCACATGCAGTTTCCGTTCCTATGAGCAAGAGTTGTTTTCTGCTAAGGAAAGTCACTATTGCTCTCCCATTGCCATACACAGGGCAAATAGCACTGGCGTCTGTTCCCAGCATGTACAGTCTATTGGAATGAAGAGGTTCTACTGTTCTTGTCAGTTTCCTAAGCAGAATTGAACAAGATATGGCCCGTGTTTGTAGGAAGCACAGTTCTTTTGTTCTGAGAATGCTCACATTTCGAACCCCATAGGAAACACAGTAGAGTAGATGAGTGCTCTTTTCTCAAAAGCAGAGTGTGTTTCTTGTAAGGTGAACTAGCGTTTGTTTCCCTGTCCCAAATGGAGTTGAAATACACATGCAGTTTCTGGTCCTACGAGCAAGAGTTGTTTTTTGATAAGAAGAGTCACTCTTGTGCTCCCTTTGCCATACACAGTGCAAATAGCCCTCGTGTCTGTTCCCAGCAAATACAGTGTGTTGGAATGAAGAGGAGCTACTGTTCTTGTCAGTTTCCTAAGCAGAATTGAACTAGATATGGCCCGTGTGTGTAGGAAGCACAGTTCTTTTGTTCTGAGCAAGCTCACTGTTTGGATCCCATAGGAAACACAGTAGAGTAGAAGAGTGCTCTTTCCTCAAAAGCAGAGTGTGTTTTTTGTAAGGCGAGCTAGCGTTTGTTTCGCAGTCCTAAATGGAGTTGAATCACATGCAGTTTCCATTCCTACGAGCAAGAGTTGTTTTCTGGTAAGGAAAGTCACTATTGCGCTCCCATTGCCGTACACAGTGCAAAAAGCACTCGCGTCTGTTCCCAGCAAGTACAGTGTATTGGACTGAAGAGGAGCTACTGTTCTTGTCAGTTTCCTAAGCAGAATTGAACTAGATATGGCCCGTGTGTGTAGGAAGCACAGTTCTTTTGTTCTGAGCAAACTCACATTTCGAACCCCATAGAAAATACAGTAGAGTAGAATAGTGCTCTTTTCTCAAAAGCAGAGTGTGTTTCTTGTAAGGCGAGCTAGCGTTTGTTTCCCAGTCTTAAATGGAGTTGAATCACATGCAGTTTCTGGTCCTACGAGCAAGAGTTGTTTTCTGGTAAGAAGAGTCACTATTGCACTCCCATTGCCATACACAGTGCAAAAAGCTCTGTCGTCTGTACCCTGCATGTACAGTGTATTGGACTGAAGAGGATCTACTGGTCTTGTCAGTTTCCTAAGTAGAATTGAACTAGATATGGCCCATGTGTGTAGGAAGCACAGTTCTTTTGTACTCAGCAAGCTCACTGTTCTAGCCCTATAGGAAACACAGTAGAGTAGAAGAGTGCTCTTTCCTCAAAAGCAGAGTGTGTTTTTTGTAAGGCTAGCTAGCATTAGTTTCGCAGTCCTAAATGGAGTTGAATCACATGCAGTTTCCGTTCCTACGAGCAAGAGTTGTTTTCTGGTAAGAAGAGTCACTATTGCGCTCCCATTGCCATACACAGTGCAAAAAGCACTGGCATCTGTACCCAGCATGTACAGTGTATTGGACTGAAGAGGATCTACTGTTCTTGTCAGGTTCCTAAACAGAGTTGAACTAGATATGTCCCATGTGTGTAGGAAGCACAGTTCTTTTGTACTCAAAAAGCTCACTGTTCTGGCCCTATAGGAAACACAGAAGAGTAGAAGAGTGCTCTTTTCTCAAAAGCAGAGTTTGTTTCTAGTAAGGCGAGCTAGCGTTTGTTTCCCAGTCCAAAATGGAGTTGAATCACATGCAGTTTCCATTCCTACGAGCAAGAGTTGTTTTCTGGTAAAAAAAAAAAGTCACTCTTGCACTCCCATTGCCATACACAGTGCAAATAGCACTCGCGTCTATTCCCAGCAAGTACAGTGTATTGGACTGTAAAGGAGCTACTGTTCTTGTCAGTTTCCTAATCAGAATTGAACTAGATATGGCTCGTGTGTGTAGGAAGCCCAGTTCTTTTGTTCTGAGCAAGCTCACTGTTTGGACCCCATAGGAAACACAGTAGAGTAGAAGAGTGCTCTTTTCTCAAAAGCAGAGTGTGTTTCTTGTAAGGCGAGCTAGCGATTGTTTCCCAGTCCTAAATGGTGTTGAATCACATGCAGTTTCTGGTCCTACGAGCAAGAGATGTTTTCTGGTAAGAAGAGTCACTATTGCGCTCCCATTGCCATACACAGTGCAAATAGCACTGGCGTCTGTACCCAGCATGTACAGTGTATTGGACTGAAGAGGAGCTACTGTTCTTGTCAGTTTCCTAAGCAGAACTGAACTAGATATGGCCCATGTGTGTAGGAAGCACAGTTCTTTTGTTCTGAGCAAGCTCACTGTTCTTGCCCTATAGGAAACACAGTAGAGTAGAAGAGTGCTCTTTTCTCAAAAGCAGAGTGTGTTTCTTGTAAGGCGAGCTCACGTTTGTTTCCCAGTCCTAAATGGAGTTGAATCTCATGCAGTTTCTGGTCCTACGATCAAGAGTTTTTTCTGGTAATAAGAGTCACTATTGCGCTCCTATTGTCATACACATGGCAAATAGCACTGGCCTCTCTTCCCAGCATGTACAGTGTATTGGACTGAAGAGGATCTACTGTTCTTGTCAGGTTCCTAAGCAGAGTTGAACGAGATATGGCCCATGTGTGTAGGAAGCACAGTTCTTTTGTACTCAGCAAGCTCACTGTTCTGGCCCTATAGGAAACACAATAGAGTAGAAGAGTGCTCTTTCCTCAAAAGCAGAGTGTGTTTTTTGTAAGGCGAGCTAGCATTTGTTTCACAGTCCTAAATGGAGTTGAATCACATGCAGTTTCCGTTCCTATGAGCAAGAGTTGTTTTCTGGTAAGGAAAGTCACTATTGCGCTCCCATTGCCAGACATGGTGCAAATAGCACTCGCGTCTGTTCTCAGCAAGTACAGTGTATTGGACTGAAGAGGAGCTACTGTTCTTGTCAGTTTCCTAAGCAGAATTGAACTAGATATGGCCCGTGTGTGTAGGAAGCACAGTCCTTTTGTTCTGAGCAAGCTCACTGTTTGGACCCCATAGGAAACACAGTAGAGTAGAAGAGTGCTCTTTTCTCAAAAGCAGAGTTTGTTTCTTGTAAGGCCAGCTAGCGTTTGTTTCCCAGTCCTAAATGGAGTTGAATCACATGCAGTTTCTGGTCCTACGAGCAACAGTTGTTTTCTGGTAAGAAAAGTCACTATTGTGCTCCCATTGCAATACACAGTGCAAATAGCACTGGCGTCTGTACCCAGCATGTACAGTGTATTGGACTGAAGAGGATCTACTGTTCTTGTCAGTTTCCTAAGCGGAATTGAACTAGATATGGCCCGTGTGTGTATGAAGCACAGTTCTTTTGTTCTGAGCAAGCTCACATTTCGAACTCAATAGAAAACACAGTAGAGTAGAAGAGTGCATTTTTCTCAAAAGCAGAGTGTGTTTCTTGTAAGGTGAGCTAGCGTTTGTTTCCCAGTCCTAAATGGAGTTGAAATACACATGCAGTTTCTGGTCCTACCAGCAAGAGTTGTTTTCTGGTTAAAAGAGTCACTATTGCGCTCCGTTTGCCATACACAATGCAAATAGCCCTCGCGTCTGTTCCCAGCAAGTACAGTGTATTGGACTGAAGAGGAGCTACTGTTCTTGTCAGTTTCCTAAGCAGAGTTTAACTAGATATGGCCCATGTGTGTAGGAAGCACATTTCTTTTGTTCTAAGTAAGCTCACTGTTCGGACCCTATAGGAAACACAGTTGAGTAGAATAGTGCTCTTTTCTCAAAAGCAGAGTGTGTTTCTTGTAAGGCGAGCTAGCGTTTGTTTCCCAGTCTTAAATGGAGTTGAATCACATGCAGTTTCTGGTCCTACGAGCAAGAGTTGTTTTCTGGTAAGAAGAGTCACTATTGCACTCCCATTGCCATACACAGTGCAAAAAGCTCTGTCGTCTGTACCCCGCATGTACAGTGTATTGGACTGAAGAGGATCTACTGGTCTTGTCAGTTTCTTAAGTAGAATTGAACTAGATATGGCCCATGTGTGTAGGAAGCACAGTTCTTTTGTACTCAGCAAGCTCACTGTTCTAGCCCTATAGGAAACACAGTAGAGTAGAAGAGTGCTCTTTCCTCAAAAGCAGAGTGTGTTTTTTGTAAGGCTAGCTAGCATTAGTTTCGCAGTCCTAAATGGAGTTGAATCACATGCAGTTTCCGTTCCTACGAGCAAGAGTTGTTTTCTGGTAAGAGGAGTCACTATTGCGCTCCCATTGCCATACACAGTGCAAAAAGCACTGGCATCTGTACCCAGCATGTACAGTGTATTGGACTGAAGAGGATCTACTGTTCTTGTCAGGTTCCTAAACAGAGTTGAACTAGATATGTCCCATGTGTGTAGGAAGCACAGTTCTTTTGTACTCAAAAAGCTCACTGTTCTGGCCCTATAGGAAACACAGAAGAGTAGAAGAGTGCTCTTTTCTCAAAAGCAGAGTTTGTTTCTAGTAAGGCGAGCTAGCGTTTGTTTCCCAGTCCGAAATGGAGTTGAATCACATGCAGTTTCCATTCCTACGAGCAAGAGTTGTTTTCTGGTAAAAAAAAAAGTCACTCTTGCACTCCCATTGCCATACACAGTGCAAATAGCACTCGCGTCTATTCCCAGCAAGTACAGTGTATTGGACTGTAAAGGAGCTACTGTTCTTGTCAGTTTCCTAATCAGAATTGAACTAGATATGGCCCGTGTGTGTAGGAAGCCCAGTTCTTTTGTTCTGAGCAAGCTCACTGTTTGGACGCCATAGGAAACACAGTAGAGTAGAAGAGTGCTCTTTTCTCAAAAGCAGAGTGTGTTTCTTGTAAGGCGAGCTCACGTTTGTTTCCCAGTCCTAAATGGAGTTGAATCTCATGCAGTTTCTGGTCCTACGATCAAGAGTTTTTTCTGGTAATAAGAGTCACTATTGCGCTCCTATTGTCATACACATGGCAAATAGCACTGGCCTCTCTTCCCAGCATGTACAGTGTATTGGACTGAAGAGGATCTACTGTTCTTGTCAGGTTCCTAAGCAGAGTTGAACGAGATATGGCCCATGTGTGTAGGAAGCACAGTTCTTTTGTACTCAGCAAGCTCACTGTTCTGGCCCTATAGGAAACACAATAGAGTAGAAGAGTGCTCTTTCCTCAAAAGCAGAGTGTGTTTTTTGTAAGGCGAGCTAGCATTTGTTTCACAGTCCTAAATGGAGTTGAATCACATGCAGTTTCCGTTCCTATGAGCAAGAGTTGTTTTCTGGTAAGGAAAGTCACTATTGCGCTCCCATTGCCAGACACGGTGCAAATAGCACTCGCGTCTGTTCTCAGCAAGTACAGTGTATTGGACTGAAGAGGAGCTACTGTTCTTGTCAGTTTCCTAAGCAGAATTGAACTAGATATGGCCCGTGTGTGTAGGAAGCACAATTCTTTTGTTCTGAGCAAGCTCACTGTTTGGATCCCATAGGAAACACAGTAGAGTAGAAGAGGGCTCTTTTCTCAAAAGCAGAGTCTGTTTCTTGTAAGGCGAGCTAGCGTTTGTTTCGCAGTCCTAAATGGAGTTGAATCTCATGCAGTTTCTGGTCCTACGAGCAAGAGTTGTTTTCTGGTAAGAAGAGTCACTATTGCGCTCCCATTGCCATACACAGTGCAAATAGCACTGGCGTCTGTATCCAGCATGTACAGTGTATTGGACTGAAGAGGATCTACTGTTCTTTTACGTATCCTAAGCAGAGGTGAACTAGATATGGCCCGTGTGTGTAGGAAGCACAGTTCATTTGTATTCAGCAAGCTCACTGTTCTGGCCGTATAGGAAACACATTAGAGTAGAAGAGTGCTCTTTCCTCAAAAGCAGAGTGTGTTTTTGTAAGGCGAGCTAGCGTTTGTTTCGCATTCATAAATGGAGTTGAATCACATTCAGTTTCCGTTCCTACGAGCAAGAGTTGTTTTCTGGTAAGGAAAGTCACTATTGCGCTCCCATTGCCATACACAGTGCAAATAGCACTCGCGTCTGTTCCCAGCAAGTACAGTGTATTGTACTGAAGAGGAGCTACTGTTCTTGTCAGTTTCCTAAGCAGAATTGAACTAGATATGGCCCGTGTGTGTAGGAAGCACAGTTCTTTTGTTCTGAGCAAGCTCACTGTTTGGATCCCATAGGAAACACAGTAGAGTAGAAGAGTGCTCTTTTCTCAAAAGCAGAGTGTGTTTCTTGTAAGGCGAGCTAGCGTTTGTTTCCCAGTCCTAAATGGAGTTGAATCACATGCAGTTTCTGGTCCTACGAGCAAGAGTTGTTTTCTGGTAAGAAGAGTCACTATTGCAATACATTTGCCGCACAGTGCAAATAGCACTCTCGTCTATTCCCAGCAAGTACAGTGTATTGGACTGAAGAGGAGCTACTGTTCTTGTCAGTTTCCTAAGCAGAGTTGAACTAGATATGGCCCGTGTGTGTAGGAAGCACAGTTCTTTTGTTCTCAGCAAGCTCACTGTTCGGACCCCATAGAAAACACAGTAGAGTATACGAGTGCTCTTTTCTCTAAAGCAGAGTGTGTTTCTTGTAAGGCGAGCTAGCGTTTGTTTCCCAGTCCTAAATGGAGTTGAATCAAATGCAGTTTTTGGTCCTACGAGCAAGAATTGTTTTCTGGTAATAAGAGTCACTATTGAGCTCACATTGACATACATAGTACAAATAACACTCGCGTCTGTTTCCAGCAAGTACAGTGTATTGGTCTGAAGAGGAGGTACTGTTCATGTCAGTTTCCTAAGCAAAGTTGAACTAAATAAGGCCCGTGTGTGTAGGAAGCACAGTTCTTTTGTTCTGAGCAAGCTCACTGTTCGAACCCCATAGGAAACACAGTAGAGGGAAGAGTGCTCTTTTCTCAAAAGCAGAGTGTGTTTCTTGTAAGGCGAGCTAGCGTTTGTTTCCCAGTAATAAATGGAGTTGAAATACACATGCAGTTTCTGGTCCTACCAGCAAGAGATGTTTTCTGGTTAGAAGAGTCACTATTGCTCTCCCTTTGCCATACACAATGCAAATAGCCCTCGCGACTGTTCCCAGCAAGTACAGTGTATTGGACTGAATAGGAGCTACTGTTCTTGTCAGTTTCCTAAGCAGAATTGAACAAGATATGGCCCGTGTGTGTAGGAAGCACAGTTCTTTTGTTCTGAGCAAGCTCACATTTCGAACCCCATAGAAAACACAGTAGAGTAGAAGAGTGCATTTTTCTCAAAAGCAGAGTGTGTTTCTTGTAAGGTGAGCTAGCGTTTGTTTTCCAGTCCTAATTGGAGTTGAAATATCCATGCAGTTTCTGGTCCTACGAGCAAGAGTTGTTTTCTGGTAAGAAGAGTCACTATTGCGCTCCCTTTGCCATACACAGTGCAAATAGCCCTCGCGTCTGTTCCCAGCAAGTACAGTGTATTGGACTGAAGAGGAGCTACTGTTCTTGTCAGTTTCCTAAGCAGAGTTGAACTAGATATGGCCCATGTGTGTAGGAAGCACAGTTCTTTTGTACTCAGCAAGCTCACTGTTCTGGCCCTATAGGAAACACAGTAGAGTAGAAGAGTGCTCTTTCCTCAAAAGCAGAGTGTGTTTCTTGTAGGGCGAGCTAGCGTTTGTTTCCCAGTCCTAAATGGAGTTGAATCACATGCAGTTTCCGTTCCTATGAGCAAGAGTTGTTTTCTTCTAAGGAAAGTCACTATTGCTCTCCCATTGCCATACACAGTGCAAATAGCACTCGCGTCTGTTCCCATCAAATACAGTGTATTGGACTGAAAGGAGCTACTGTTCTTGTCAGTTTCCTAAGCAGAATTGAACTAGATATGGCCCGTGTGTGTAGGAAGCACAGTTCTTTTGTTCTGAGCAAGCTCACTGTTTGGACCCCATAGGAAACACAGTAGAGTAGAAGAGTGCTCTTTTCTCAAAAGCAGAGTGTGTTTCTTGTAAGGCGAGCTATCATTTGTTTCCCAGTCCTAAATGGAGTTGAATCACATGCAGTTTCTGGTCCTATGAGCAAGAGTTGTTTTCTGGTAAGAAGAGTCACTATTGTGCTCCCATTGTCACACACAGGGCAAATAGCACTGGCGTCTGTTCCCAGCATGTACAGTCTATTGGAATGAAGAGGTTCTACTGTTCTTGTCAGTTTCCTAAGCAGAATTGAACAAGATATGGCCCGTGTTTGTAGGAAGCACAGTTCTTTTGTTCTGAGAATGCTCACATTTCGAACCCCATAGGAAACACAGTAGAGTAGAAGAGTGCTCTTTTCTCAAAAGCAGAGTGCGTTTCTTGTAAGGTGAACTAGCGTTTGTTTCCCTGTCCCAAATGGAGTTGAAATACACATGCAGTTTCTGGTCCTACGAGCAAGAGTTATTTTTTGATAAGAAGAGTCACTCTTGTGCTCCCTTTGCCATACACAGTGCAAATAGCCCTCGTGTCTGTTCCCAGCAAATACAGTGTGTTGGAATGAAGAGGAGCTACTGTTCTTGTCAGTTTCCTAAGCAGAATTGAACTAGATATGGCCCGTGTGTGTAGGAAGCACAGTTCTTTTGTTCTGAGCAAGCTCACTGTTTGGATCCCATAGGAAACACAGTAGAGTAGAAGAGTGCTCTTTCCTCAAAAGCAGAGTGTGTTTTTTGTAAGGCGAGCTAGCGTTTGTTTCGCAGTCCTAAATGGAGTTGAATCACATGCAGTTTCCATTCCTACGAGCAAGAGTTGTTTTCTGGTAAGGAAAGTCACTATTGCGCTCCCATTGCCGTACACAGTGCAAAAAGCACTCGCGTCTGTTCCCAGCAAGTACAGTGTATTGGACTGAAGAGGAGCTACTGTTCTTGTCAGTTTCCTAAGCAGAATTGAACTAGATATGGCCCGTGTGTGTAGGAAGCACAGTTCTTTTGTTCTGAGCAAGCTCACTGTTTGGACCCCATAGGAAACACAGTAGAGTAGAAGAGTGCTCTTTTCTCAAAAGCAGAGTTTGTTTCTTGTAAGGCCAGCTAGCGTTTGTTTCCCAGTCCTAAATGGAGTTGAATCACATGCAGTTTCTGGTCCTACGAGCAAGAGTTGTTTTCTGGTAAGAAAAGTCACTATTGTGCTCCCATTGCAATACACAGTGCAAATAGCACTGGCGTCTGTACCCAGCATGTACAGTGTATTGGACTGAAGAGGATCTACTGTTCTTGTCAGTTTCCTAAGCGGAATTGAACTAGATATGGCCCGTGTGTGTATGAAGCACAGTTCTTTTGTTCTGAGCAAGCTCACATTTCGAACTCCATAGAAAACACAGTAGAGTAGAAGAGTGCATTTTTCTCAAAAGCAGAGTGTGTTTCTTGTAAGGTGAGCTAGCATTTGTTTCCCAGTCCTAAATGGAGTTGAAATACACATGCAGTTTCTGGTCCTACCAGCAAGAGTTGTTTTCTGGTTAAAAGAGTCACTATTGCGCTCCGTTTGCCATACACAATGCAAATAGCCCTCGTGTCTGTTCCCAGCAAGTACAGTGTATTGGACTGAAGAGGAGCTACTGTTCTTGTCAGTTTCCTAAGCAGAGTTTAACTAGATATGGCCCATGTGTGTAGGAAGCACATTTCTTTTGTTCTAAGTAAGCTCACTGTTCGGACCCCATAGGAAACACAGTAGAGTAGAATAGTGCTCTTTTCTCAAAAGCAGAGTGTGTTTCTTGTAAGGCAAGCTAGCGTTTGTTTCCCAGTCTTAAATGGAGTTGAATCACATGCAGTTTCTGGTCCTACGAGCAAGAGTTGTTTTCTGGTAAGAAGAGTCACTATTGCACTCCCATTGCCATACACAGTGCAAAAAGCTCTGTCGTCTGTACCCCGCATGTACAGTGTATTGGACTGAAGAGGATCTACTGGTCTTGTCAGTTTCCTAAGTAGAATTGAACTAGATATGGCCCATGTGTGTAGGAAGCACAGTTCTTTTGTACTCAGCAAGCTCACTGTTCTAGCCCTATAGGAAACACAGTAGAGTAGAAGAGTGCTCTTTCCTCAAAAGCAGAGTGTGTTTTTTGTAAGGCTAGCTAGCATTAGTTTCGCAGTCCTAAATGGAGTTGAATCACATGCAGTTTCCGTTCCTACGAGCAAGAGTTGTTTTCTGGTAAGAAGAGTCACTATTGCGCTCCCATTGCCATACACAGTGCAAAAAGCACTGGCATCTGTACCCAGCATGTAAAGTGTATTGGACTGAAGAGGATCTACTGTTCTTGTCAGGTTCCTAAACAGAGTTGAACTAGATATGTCCCATGTGTGTAGGAAGCACAGTTCTTTTGTACTCAAAAAGCTCACTGTTCTGGCCCTATAGGAAACACAGAAGAGTAGAAGAGTGCTCTTTTCTCAAAAGCAGAGTTTGTTTCTAGTAAGGCGAGCTAGCGTTTGTTTCCCAGTCCTAAATGGAGTTGAATCACATGCAGTTTCCATTCCTACGAGCAAGAGTTGTTTTCTGGTAAAAAAAAAGTCACTCTTGCACTCCCATTGCCATACACAGTGCAAATAGCACTCGCGTCTATTCCCAGCAAGTACAGTGTATTGGACTGTAAAGGAGCTACTGTTCTTGTCAGTTTCCTAATCAGAATTGAACTAGATATGGCCCGTGTGTGTAGGAAGCCCAGTTCTTTTGTTCTGAGCAAGCTCACTGTTTGGACCCCATAGGAAACACAGTAGAGTAGAAGAGTGCTCTTTTCTCAAAAGCAGAGTGTGTTTCTTGTAAGGCGAGCTAGCGATTGTTTCCCAGTCCTAAATGGAGTTGAATCACATGCAGTTTCTGGTCCTACGAGCAAGAGTTGTTTTCTGGTAAGAAGAGTCACTATTGCGCTCCCATTGCCATACACAGTGCAAATAGCACTGGCGTCTGTACCCAGCATGTACAGTGTATTGGACTGAAGATGATCTACTGTTCTTGTCAGTTTCCTAAGCAGAACTGAACTAGATATGGCCCATGTGTGTAGGAAGCACAGTTCTTTTGTTCTGAGCAAGCTCACTGTTCTTGCCCTATAGGAAACACAGTAGAGTAGAAGAGTGCTCTTTTCTCAAAAGCAGAGTGTGTTTCTTGTAAGGAGAGCTAGCATTTGTTTCCCAGTTCTAAATGGAGTTGAATCACATGCAGTTTCTGGTCCTACGAGCAAGAGTTTTTCCTGGTAATAAGAGTCACTATTGCGCTCCCATTGTCATACACAGGGCAAATAGCACGGGCCTCTGTTCCCAGCATGTACAGTGTATTGGACTGAAATGGATCTACTGTTCTTGTCAGGTTCCCAAGCAGAGTTGAACTAGATATGGACCATGTGTGTAGGAAGCCCAGTTTCTTTGTACTCAGCAAGCTCACTGTTCTGGCCCTATAGGAAACACAGTAGAGTAGAAGAGTGCTCTTTCCTCAAAAGCAGAGTGTGCTTTTTGTAAGGCGAGCTAGCGTTTGTTTTGCAGTCCTAAATGGAGTTTAATCACATGAAGTTTCCGTTCCTACGAGCAAGAGTTGTTTTCTGGTAAGGAAAGTCACTCATGCGCTCCCATTGCCATACACAGTGCAAATAGCACTCGCGTCTGTTCCCAGCAAGTACAGTGTTTTGGACTGAAGAGGAGCTACTGTTCTTGTCAGTTTCCTAAGCAGAGTTGAACTAGATATGGCCCGTGTGTGTAGGAAGCACAGTTCTTTTGTTCTGAGCAAGCTCACTGTTTGGACCCCATAGGAAACACAGCAGAGTAGAAGAGTGCTCTTTTCTCAAAAGCAGAGTGTGTTTCTTGTAATGCAAGCTAGCGTTTGTTTCCCAGTCCTAAATGGATTTGAATCACATGCAGTTTCCGTTCCTACGAGCAAGAGTTGTTTTCTGGTAAGGAAAGTCACTATTGAGCTCCCATTGCCATACACAGTGCAAATAGCACTGGCGTCTGTACCCAGCATGTACAGCGTACTGGAATGAAGAAGATCTACTGTTCTTTTCAGTTTCCTAAACAGAGTTGAACTAGATATGGCCCATGTGTGTAGGAAGCACAGTTCTTTTGTTCTGAGCAAGCTCATTGTTCGGACCCCATAGGAAACACAGTAGAGTAGAAGAGTGCTCTTTTCTCAAAAGCAGAGTGTGTTTCTTGTAAGGCGAGCTAGCGATTGTTTCCCAGTCCTCAATGGAGTTGAATCACATGCAGTTTCTGGTCCTAAGAGCAAGAGTTGTTTTCTGGTAAGAAGAGTCACTATTGCGCTGCCATTGCCATACACAGTGCAAATAGCACTGGCGTATGTACCCAACATGTACAGGGTATTGGACTGAAGAGGATCTACTGTTCTTGTCAGATTCCTAAGCAGAATTGAACTAGATATGGCCCGTGTGTGTAGGAAGCACAGTTCTTTTGTTCTGAGCAAGCTCACTGTTCTGGCCCTATAGGAAACACAGTAGAGTAGAAGAGTGCTCTTTTCTCAAAAGCGGAGTGTGTTTCTTGTAAGGCGAGCTAGCATTTGTTTCCCAGTCCTAAATGGAGTTGAATCACATGCAGTTTCTGGTCCTACGAGCAAGAGTTTTTTCTGGTAATAAGAGTGTCTATTGCGCTCCCATTATCATACTATGGGCAAATAGCACTGGCCTCTGTTCCCAGGATTTACAGTGTATTGGTCTGAACAGGATCTACTATTCTTGTCAGGTTCCTAAGCAGAGTTGAACTAGATATGGCCCATGTGTGTAAAAAGCACAGTTCTTTTGTACTCAGCAAGCTCACTGTTCTGGCCCTATATGAAACACAGTAGAGTAGAAGAGTGCTCTTTCCTCAAAAGCAGAGTGTGTTTTTTGTAAGCCGAGCAAGCGTTTGTTTCGCAGTCCTAAATGGAGTTGAATCACATGCAGTTTCCGTTCCTACGAGCAAGAGTTGTTTTCTGGTAAGGAAAGTCACTCTTGCATTCCCATTGCCATACACAGTGCAAATAGCACTCGCTTCTGTTCCCAGCAAGTACAGTGTATTGGACTGAAGAGGAGCTACTGTTCTTGTCAGTTTCCTAAGCAGAATTGAACTAGATATGGTCCGTGTGTGTAGGAAGCACAGTTCTTTTGTTCCGAGCAAGCTCACTGTTTGGACCCCATATGAAACACAGTAGAGTAGAAGAGTGCTCTTTTCTCAAAAGCAGAGTGTGTTTGTTGTAAGGCGAGCGAGCGTTTGTTTCCCAGTCCTAAATGGAGTTGAATCACATGCAGTTTCTGGTCCTACGAGCAAGAGTTGTTTTCTGGTAATAAGAGTCACTATTGCCCTCCCATTGCCATACACAGTGCAAATAGCACTGGCGTCTGTACCCAGCAAGTACAGGGTATTGGACCGAAGAGGATCTACTGTTCTTTTCACTTTCCTAAGCAGAGTTGAACTAGATATGGCCCGTGTGTGTAGGAAGCACAGTTCTTTTGTCCTGAGCAAGCTCACTGTTCGGACCCCTTAGGAAACACAGTAGAGTAGAAGAGTGCTCTTTTCTCAAAAGCAGAGTGTGTTTCTTGTAAGGCGAGCTAGCGTTTGTTTCACAGTACTAAATGGAGTTGAATCACATGCAGTTTCTGGTCATAGGAGCAAGAGTTGTTTTCTGGTAAGAAGAGTCACTATTGCGCTCCCATTGTCACACACAGGGCAAATAGCACTGGCGTCTGTTCCCAGCATGCACAGTCTATTTGACTGAAGAGGTTCTACTGTTCTTGTCAGTTTCCTAAGCAGAATTGAACTAGATATGGCCCGTGTGTGTAGGAAGCACAGTTCTTTTTTCTGAGCAAGCTCACATTTCGAACCCCATAGGAAACACAGTAGAGTAGAAGAGTGCATTTTTCTCAAAAGCAGAGTGTGTTTCTTGTAAGGCGAGCTAGCATTTCTTTCCCAGTCCTAAATGGAGTTGAAATACACATGCAGTTTCTTGTCTTACGAGCAAGAGTTCTTTTCTGGTTTTGAAGAGTCACTATTGCGCTACCTTTGCCATACACAGTGCAAATAGCCATCGCGTCTGTTCCCAGCAAGTAGAGTGCATTGGACTGAAGAGGAGCTACTGTTCTTGTCAGTTTCCTAAGCAGAATTGAACTAGATATGGCCCGTGTGTGTAGGAAGCACAGTTCTTTTGTTCTGAGCAAGCTCACTGTTTGGACCCCATAGGAAACACAGTAGAGTAGAAGAGTCCTCTTTCCTCAAAAGCAGAGTGGGTTTTTTGTAAGGCGAGCTAGCGTTTGTTTCGCAGTCCTAAATGGAGTTGATTCACATGCAGTTTCCATTCCTACGAGCAAGAGTTGATTTCTGGTAAGGAAAGTCACTATTGCGCTCCCATTGCCGTACACAGTGCAAAAAGCACTCGCATCTTTTCCCAGCAAGTACAGTGTATTGGACTGAAGAGGATCTACTGTTCTTGTCAATTTCCTAAGCAGAATTGAACTACATATGGCCCGTGTGTGTAGGAAGCACAGTTCTTTTGTTCTGAGCAAGCTCACATTTCGAACCTCATAGAAAACACAGTAGAGTAGAAGAGTGCATTTTTCTCAGAAGCAGAGTGTGTTTCTTGTAAGGGGAGCTAGCGTTTGTTTCCCAGTCCTAAATGGAGTTGAAATACACATGCAGTTTCTGGTCCTACCAGCAAGAGATGTTTTCTGGTTAGAAGAGTCACTATTGCTCTCCCTTTGCCATACACAGTGCAAATAGCCCTTGCCTCTCTTCCCAGCAAGTACAGTGTATTGGACTGAAGAGGAGCTACTGTTCTTGTCAGTTTCCTAAGCAGAGTTGAACTAGATATGGCCCGTGTGTGTAGGAAGCACAGTTCTTTTGTTCTCAGCAAGCTCACTGTTCGGACCCCATAGAAAACACAGTAGAGTATACGAGTGCTCTTTTCTCTAAAGCAGAGTGTGTTTCTTGTAAGGCGAGCTAGCGTTTGTTTCCCAGTCCTAAATGGAGTTGATTCAAATGCAGTTTTTGGTCCTACGAGCAAGAATTGTTTTCTGGTAATAAGAGTCACTATTGAGTTCCCATTGCCATACATAATACAAATAACACTCGCATCTGTTTCCAGCAAGTACAGTGTATTGGTCTGAAGAGGAGCTACTGTTCATGTCAGTTTCCTAAGCAAAGTTGAACTAAATAAGGCCCGTGTGTGTAGGAAGCACAGTTCTTTTGTTCGGAGCAAGCTCACTGTTCGAACCCCATAGGAAACACAGTAGAGGGAAGAGTGCTCTTTTCTCAAAAGCAGAGTGTGTTTCTTGTAAGGCAAGCTAGCGTTTGTTTCCCAGTAATAAATGGAGTTGAAATACACATTCAGTTTCTGGTCCTACCAGCAAGAGATGTTTTCTGGTTAGAAGAGTCACTATTGCTCTCCCTTTGCCATACACAATGCAAATAGCCCTCGCGTCTGTTCCCAGCAAGTACAGTGTATTGGACTCAATAGGAGCTACTGTTCTTGTCAGTTTCCTAAGCAGAATTGAACAAGATATGACCCGTGTGTGTAGGAAGCAGAGTTCTTTTGTTCTGAGCAAGCTCACATTTCGAACCCCACAGAAAACACAGTAGAGTAGAAGAGTGCATTTTTCTCAAAAGCAGAGTGTGTTTCTTGTAAGGTGAGCTAGCGTTTGTTTTCCAGTCCTAATTGGAGTTGAAATACCCATGCAGTTTCTGGTCCTACGAGCAAGAGTTGTTTTCTGGTAAGAAGAGTCACTGTTGCGCTCCCTTTGCCATACACAGTGCAAATAGCCCTCGCGTCTGTTCCCAGCAAGTACAGTGTGTTGGACTGAAGAGGAGCTACTGTTCTTGTCAGTTTCCTAAGCAGAATTGAACTAGATATGGCCCGTGTGTGTAGGAAGCACAGTTCTTTTGTTCTGAGCAAGCTCACTGTTTGGATCCCATAGGAAACACAGTAGAGTAGAAGAGTGCTCTTTCCTCAAAAGCAGAGTGTGTTTTTTGTAAGGCGAGCTAGCGTTTGTTTCGCAGTCCTAAATGGAGTTGAATCACATGCAGTTTCCATTCCTACGAGCAAGAGTTGTTTTCTGGTAAGGAAAGTCACTATTGCGCTCCCATTGCCGTACACAGTGCAAAAAGCACTCGCGTCTTTTCCCAGCAAGTACAGTGTATTGGACTGAAGAGGAGCTACTGTTCTTGTCAGTTTCCTAAGCAGAATTGAACTAGATATGGCCCGTGTGTGTACGAAGCACAGTTCTTTTGTTCTGAGCAAGCTCACTGTTTGGACCCCATAGGAAACACAGTAGAGTAGAAGAGTGCTCTTTTCTCAAAAGCAGAGTTTGTTTCTTGTAAGGCCAGCTAGCGTTTGTTTCCCAGTCCTAAATGGAGTTGAATCACATGCAGTTTCTGGTCCTACGAGCAAGAGTTGTTTTCTGGTAAGAAAAGTCACTATTGCGCTCCCATTGCAATACACAGTGCAAATAGCACTGGCGTCTGTACCCAGCATGTACAGTGTATTGGACTGAAGAGGATCTACTGTTCTTGTCAGTTTCCTAAGCGGAATTGAACTAGATATGGCCCGTGTGTGTAGGAAGCACAGTTCTTTTGTTCTGAGCAAGCTCACATTTCGAACTCCATAGAAAACACAGTAGAGTAGAAGAGTGCATTTTTCTCAAAAGCAGAGTGTGTTTCTTGTAAGGTGAGCTACTGTTTGTTTCCCAGTCCTAAATGGAGTTGAAATACACATGCAGTTTCTGGTCCTACCAGCAAGAGTTGTTTTCTGGTTAAAAGAGTCACTATTGCGCTCCGTTTGCCATACACAATGCAAATAGCCCTCGCGTCTGTTCCCAGCAAGTACAGTGTATTGGACTGAAGAGGAGCTACTGTTCTTGTCAGTTTCCTAAGCAGAGTTGAACTAGATATGGCCCATGTGTGTAGGAAGCACATTTCTTTTGTTCTCAGCAAGCTCACTTTTCGGACCCCATTGGAAACACAGTAGAGTAGAAGAGTGCTCTTTCCTCAAAAGCAGAGTGTGTTTCTTGTAAGGCGAGCTAGCATTTGTTTCCCAGTCCTAAATGGAGTTGAATCACATGCAGTTTCTTGTCCTACGAGCAAGAGTTGTTTTCTGGTAAGAAGAGTCACTATTGCACTCCCATTGCCATACACAGTGCAAATAGCACTGTCGTCTGTACCCAGCATGTACAGTGTATTGGACTGAAGAGGATCTACTGTTCTTGTCAGTTTCCTAAGCAGAATTGAACTAGATATGGCCCGTGTGTGTAGGAAGCACAGTTCTTTTGTTTTGAGCAAGCTCACTGTTCTAGCCCTATAGGAAACACAGTGGAGTAGAAGAGTGCTCTTTTCTCAACAGCAGAGTGTGTTTCTTAAAGGCGAGCTAGCGTTTGTTTCCCAGTCCTAAATGGAGTTGAATCACATGCAGTTTCTGGTCCTACGAACAAGAGTTTTTTCTGGTAATAAGAGTCACTATTGCGTTCCCATTGTCATACACAGGGCAAATAGCACTGGCCTCTGTTCCCAGCATGTACAGTGTATTGGACTGAAGTGGATCTACTGTTCTTGTCAGGTTCCTAAGCAGAGTTGAACTAGACATGGCCCATGTGTGTAGGAAGCACAGTTCTTTTTTACTCAGCAAGCTCACTGTTCTGGACCTATAGGAAACACAGTAGAGTAGAAGAGTGCTCTTTAATCAAAAGCAGAGTGTGTTTCTTGTAAGGCGAGCTAGCGTTTGTTTCCCAGTCCTAAATGGAGGTGAATCACATGCAGTTTCCGTTCCTACGAGCAAGAGTTGTTTTCTGGTAAGGAAAGTCACTATTGTGCTCCCATTGCCATACACAGTGCAAATAGCCCTCGCGTCTGTTCCCAGCAAGTACAGTGTATTGGACTGAATAGGCGCTACTGTTCTTGTCAGTTTCCTAAGCAGAATTGAACTAGATATGGCCCGTGTGTGTAGGAAGTACAGTTCTTTTGTACTCAGCAAGCTCACTGTTTGGACCCCATAGGAAACACAGTAGAGTAGAAGAGTGCTCTTTTCTCAAAAGCAGAGTGTGTTTCTTGTAAGGCGAGCTAGCATTTGTTTCCCAGTCCTAAATGGAATTGAAATACACATGCAGTTTCTGGTCCTACCAGCAAGGGTTGTTTTCTGGTTAGAAGAGTCACTATTGCGCTCCCTTTGCCATACACAGGGCAAATAGCCCTCGCGTCTGTTCCCAGCAAGTACAGCGTATTGGACTGAAGAGGAGCTACTGTTCTTGTCAGATTCCTAAGCAGAGTTGAACTAGATATGGCCCGTGTGTGTAGGAAGCACAGTTCTTTTGTTCTGAGCAAGCTCACTGTTCGGACACCATAGGAAACACAGTAGAGTAGAAGAGTGCTCTTTTCTCAAAAGCAGAGTGTGTTTCTCGTAAGGCGAGCTAGCGTTTGTTTCCCAGTCCTAAATGGAGTTGAATCACATGCAGTTTCTGGTCCTACGAGCAAGAGTTGTTTTCTGGTAAGAAGAGTCACTATTGTGCTCCCATTGCCGTACAGAGTGGAAATAGCACTCGCATCTGTTCCCAGCAAGTACAGTGTATTGGACTGAAGAGGAGCTACTGTTCTCGTCAGTTTTCTAAGCAGAGTTGAACTAGATATGGCCCGTGTGTGTAGGAAGCACAGTTCCTTTGTTCTGAGCAAGCTGACTGTTCTGGCCCTATAGGAAACACATTAGAGAAGAAGAGTGCTCTTTTCTCAAAAGCAGAGGTTGTTTCTTGTAGGGCGAGCTAGCGTTTGTTTCCCAGTCCTAAATGGAGTTGAATCACATGCATTTTCTGGACGTAAGAGCAAGAGTTGTTTTCTGGTAAGGAAAGTCACTATTGCACTCCCATTGTCATACACAGGGCAAATAGCACTGGCGTCTGTTCCCAGCATGTACAGTGTATTGGACTGAAGAGGATCTACTGTTCTTGTCAGTTTCCTAAGCAGAATTGAACTAGATACGGCCATGTGTGTAGGAAGCACAGTTCTTTTGTTCTGAGCAAGCTCACTGTTCTGGCCCTATAGGAAACACAGTAGAGTAGAAGAGTGCTCTTTTCTCAAAAGCAGAGTGTGTTTCTTCTAAGGCGAGATAGCGTTTGCTTCCCAGACCTAAATGGAGTTGAATCACATGCACTTTCTGGTCCTTCAAGCAAGAGTTGTTTTCTGGTAAGAAGAGTCACTATTGTGCTCGCATTGTCATACACAGGGCAAATAGCACTGGCGTCTTTTCCCAGCATGTACAGTGTATTGGACTGAAGGGGACCTACTGTTCTTGTCAGTTTCCTACGCAGAGTTGAACTAGATATAGCCCGTGTGTGTAGGAAGCACAGTTCTTTTGTTCTGAGCAAGCTCACTGTTCGGACCCCATAGGAAATACAGTAGAGTAGAAGAGTGCTCTTTTCTCAAAAGCAGAGTGTGTTTCTTGTAAGTCGAGCTAGTGTTTTTTTCCCCAGTCCTAAATGGAGTTGAATCACATGCAGTTACTGGTACTAAGAGCAAGAGTGGTTTTCTGGTAAGAAGAGTCACTATTGTGCTCCCATTGCCGTACACAGTGCAAATAGCACTCGCATCTGTTCCCAGCAAGTACAGTGTATTGGACTGAACAGGAGCTACTGTTCTCGTCAGTTTCCGAAGCAGAGTTGAACTAGATATGGCCCGTGTGTGTAGGAAGCACAGTTCCTTTGTTCTGAGCAAGCTGACTGTTCTGGCCCTATAGGAAACACAGTAGAGTAGAAGAGTGCTCTTTTCTCAAAAGCAGAGTGTGTTTCTTGTAAGGCGAGATAGCGTTTGCTTCCCAGACCTAAATGGAGTTGAATCACATGCAGTTTCTGGTCCTACAAGCAAGAGTTGTTTTCTGGTAAGAAGAGTCACTATTTCGCTCGCATTGTCATACACAGGGCAAATAGCACTGGCGTCTGTTCCCAGCCTGTACAGTGTATTGGACTGAAGAGGATCTACTGTTCTTGTCAGTTTCCTCTGCAGAGTTGAACTAGATATGGCCCGTGTGTGTAGGAAGCACAGTTCTTTTGTTCTGAGCAAGCTCACTGTGTGGACCCCATAGGAAACTCAGTGCTCTTTTCTCAAAAGCAGAGTGTGTTAGTTGTAAGGCGAGATAGCGTTTGCTTCCCAGACCTAAATGGAGTTGAATCACATGCAGTTTCTGGTCCTACAAGCAAGAGTTGTTTTCTGGTAAGAAGAGTCACTATTGCGCTCGCATTGTCATACACAGGGCAATAACACTGGCGTCTTTTCCCAGCATGTACAGTGTATTGGACTGAAGAGAATCTACTGTTCTTGTCAGTTTCCTACGCAGAGTTGAACTAGATATAGCCCGTGCGTGTAGGAAGCACAGTTCTTTTGTTCTGAGCAAGCTCACTGTTCAGGCCCTATAGGAAACACAGTAGAGAAGCAGAGTGCTCTTTTCTCAAAAGCAGAGTCTGTTTCTTGTAAGGCGAGCTAGTGTTTGTTTCCAAGTCCTAAATGGAGTTGAATCACATGCAGTTTCTGGTCCTACAAGCAAGAGTTGTTTTCTGTTAAGAAGAGTCACTATTGCGCTCGCATTGTCATACACAGGGCAAATAGCACTGCCGTCTTTTCCCAGCATGTACAGTGTATTGCACTGAAGAGGATCTACTGTTCTTGTCAGTTTCCTAAGCAGAATTGAACTAGATATGGCCATGTGTGAAGGAAGTACAGTTCTTTTGTTCTGAGCTAGCTCACTGTTCGGACCCCATAGGAAATACAGAAGAGTAGAAGAGTGCTCTTTTCTCAAAAGCAGAGTGTGTTTATTGTAAGGCGAGCTACCGTTTGTTTCCCAGTCCTAAATGGAGTTGAATCACATCCAGTTTTTGGTCCTACGCGCAAGAGTTGTTTTCAGGTAAGGAAAGTCAGTATTGCACTCCCATTACCAAACACTGAGCAAATAGATAACGCATCTGTTCCCAGCAAGTACAGTGTATTGGACTGAAGAGGAGCTACTGTTCTTGTCAGTTTCCTAAGGAGAATTGAAGTGGATATGGCCATTTGTGTAGGAAGCACAGTTCTTTTGTTCTGAGCAAGCTCACTCTACTGGCCCTATAGTTAACACAGTAGAGTAGAAGAGTGCTCTTTTGTCAAAAGCAGAGTGTGTTTCTTGTATGGCGAGCTAGCGTTTGTTTCCCAGTCCTAAATGGAGTTGAATCAAATGCAGTTTTTGGTCCTACGAGCAAGAGGTGTTTTCTGGTAAGAAGAGTGAATATTGCGCTCCCTTTGCCATACATAGTGCAAATAGCCCTCTCGTCTGTTCCCAGCAAGTACAGTGTATTGCACTGAAGAGGAGCTACTGTTCTTGTCAGTTTCCTAAGCAGAGTTGAACTAGATATGGCCCGTGTGTGTAGGAAGCACAGTTCTTTTGTTCTCAGCAAGCTCACTGTTCGGACCCCATAGAAAACACTGTAGAGTAGAAGAGTGCTCTTTTATCAAAATCAGAGCGTGTTTCTTGTAAGGCGAGCTAGCGTTTGTTTCACAGTCCTAAGTGGATTGAATCAAATGCAGTTTCTGGTCCTACGAGCAAGAGTTGTTTTCTTGTAAGAAGAGACACTATTGTGCTCCAATTGCCGTACACAGTGCAAATAGCACTCGCGTCTTTTCCCCAGTAAGTACAGTGTATTGGACTGAAGAGGAGCTACTCTTCTCGTCAGTTTCCTAAGCAGAGTTGAAATAGATATGGCCCGTGTGTGTAGAAAGCACAGTTCATTTGTTCTGAGCAATCTCACTGTTCAGACCCCATAGGAAACACAGTGAGTAGAAGAGTATTCTTTTCTCAAAAGCAGAGTGTGTTTCTTGTAAGGCGAGCTAGCTTTGGTTTCCCAGTCATAAATGAAGTTGAATCACATGCAGTTTCTGGTACTACGAGTAGAGTTGTTTTTTGGTAAGAAGAGTCACTATTGCACTCCATTGCCATACACAGTGCAAGTAGCACTTGCGTCTGTTCCAATCAAGTACAGTGTATTGGAATGAAGAGGAGATACTGTTCTTGTCAGTTTCCTAAGCAGAGTTGAACTAGATATGGCCCGTGTGTATAGGAAGCACAGTTCTTTTGTTCTGAGCAAGCTCACTTTCTGGCCCTGTAGGAAACACAGTAGAGTAGAAGAGTGCTTTTTTCTCAAAAGCAGAGTGTGTTTCTTGTAAGGTGAGCTAGCGTTTGTTTCCCAACCCTAAATGGAGTTTAATTACATGCAGTTTTTGGTCATACGAGCAAGAGTTGTTTTCTGGTAAGGAAAGTCACTATTGCGCTCCCTTTGCCATACACAGCACAAATAGCACTCACGTCTGTTCCCAGCAAGTACAGTGTATTAGACTGAAGATGAGCTACTGTTCTTGTCAGTTTCCTAAGCAGAGTTGAACTAGATATGGCCCGTGTGGATAGGAAGCACAGTTATTTTGTTCTGAGCAAGCTCACTGTGCGGACCCCATAGGAAACTCAGTGCTCTTTTCTCAAAAGCAGAGTGTGTTAGTTGTAAGCAAGATAGCGTTTGCTTTCAAGACCTAAATGGAGTTGAATCACATGCAGTTTCTAGGAATACAAGCAAGAGTTGTTTTCTGGTAAGAAAACATTGTCATACACAGGGCAAATAGCACTGGAGTCTTTTCCCAGCATGTACAGTGTATTGGACTGAAGAGGATCTACTGTTCTAGTCATTTTCCGATGCAGAGTTGAACTAGATATGGCCCGTGTGTGTAGGAAGCACAGTTCTTTTGTTCTCAACAAGCTCACTGTTCTGGCCCTATAGGAAACACAGTAGAGTAGAAGAGTACTCTTTTCTCAAAAGCAGAGTGTGTTTCTTGTAAGGCGAGCTAGCGTTTGTTTCCCAGTCCTAAATGGATTTGAATCACATGCATTTTCTGGTCCTACAAGCAAGAGTTTTTTCTGGTAAGGAGAGTAACTATAGCGATCCCATTGTCATACACAGGCCAAATAGCACTGGCATTTGTTCCCAGCATGTACAGAGTATTGGACTGAAGAGGATCTACTGTTCTTGTCAGGTTCCTAAGCAGACTTGAACTAGATATGGCCCGTGTGTGTATGAAGCACAGTTCATTTGTTCTGAGCAAGCTCACTGTTCGGACCCAATAGGAAACACAGTAGAGTAGAAGAGTACTCTTTTCTCAAAAGCAGAGTGTGTTTCTTGTAAGGCGAGCTAGCTTTTGTTTCCCAGTCGTAAATGAAGTTGAATCACACGCAGTTTCTGGTCCTACGAGTAGAGTTGTTTTTTGGTAAGAAGAGTCACTATTGTGCTCCCATTGCCATACACAGTGCAAATAGCACTTGCGTCTGTTCCAATCAAGTACAGTGTATTGGACTGAAGAGGAGATACTGTTCTTGTCAGTTTCCTAAGCAGAGTTGAACTAGATATGGCCCGTGTGTATAGGAAGCACATTTCTTTTGTTCTGAGCAAGCTCACTGTTCGGACCCCATAGGAAACACAGTAGAGTAGAAGAGTGCTCTTTTCTCAAAAGCAGAGTGTGTTTCTTGCAAGGCGAGCTAGTGTTTGTTTCCCAGTCCTAAATGGAGTTGAATCATATGCAGTTTCTGGACTTACGAGCAAGAGTTGTTTTCTGGTAAGTAAAGTCACTATTGCGCTCCCATTGTCATACACAGGGCAAATAGCACTGGCGTCTGTTCCCAGCATGTACAGTGTATTGGACTGAAGAGGATCTACTGTTCTTGTCAGTTTCCTAAGCAGAATTGAACTAGATATTGCCATGTGTGTAGGAAGCACAGTTCATTTGTTCTGAGCAAGCTCACTGTTCTGGCAATATAGGAAACACAGTAGAGTAGAAGAGTGCTCTTTTCTCAAAAGCAGAGTGTGTTTCTTGTAAGGTGAGCTAGGGTTTGTTTCCCAACCCTAAATGGAGTTTAATTACATGCAGTTTTTGGTCATACCAGCAAGAGTTGTTTTCTGGTAAGAAGAGTCACTATTGCCCTCCCATTGTCATACACAGGGCAAATAGCACTGGCGTTTGTTCCCAGCATGTACAGTGTATTGGACTGAAGAGGAGCTACTGTTCTTGTCAGTTTCCTAAGCAGAGTTGACCTAGATATGGCCAGTGTGTATAGGAAGCACAGCTCTTTTGTTCTGAGCTAGCTCACTGTGCGGACCCCATAGGAAACTCAGTGCTCTTTTCTCAAAAGCAGAGTGTGTTTCTTGTAAGGCAAGCTAGCTTTTGTTTCCCAGTCCTAAATGAATTTGAATCACATGCAGTTTCTGGTCCTACGAGTAGGGTTATTTTTTGGTAAGAAGATTCACTATTGTGCTCCCATTGCCATATACAGTACAAATAACACTTGCGTCTGTTCCAATCAAGTACAGTGTATTGAACTGAAGAGGAGCTACTGTTCTTGTCAGTTTCCTAACTAGAGTTGAACTAGATGTGGCCCGTGTGTATAGGAAGCACAGTTCTTTTTTTCTGAGCAAGCTCACTGTTCGGACCCCATTGGAAACACAGTAGAGTAGAAGAGTGCTCTTTTCTCAAAACCAGAGTGTGTTTTTTGTAAGGCGAGCTAGCGTTTGCTTCCCAGACGTAAATGGAGTTGAATCACATGCAGTTTCTGGTCCTACGAGCAAGAGTTGTTTTCTGGTAAGAGGAGTCACTATTGTGCTCCCATTGTCATACACAGGGCAAATAGTACTGGCGTCTGTTCCCAGCAAGTACAGTGCATTGGACTGAAGAGGATCTACTGTTCTTTTCAGTTTCTGAGGCAGAGTTGAACTAGATATGTGACGTGTGTGTAGGAAGCACAGTTCTTTTTTTCTGAGCAAGCTCACTGTTCTGGCCCTATAGGAAACACAGTAGAGTAGAAGAGTACTCTTTTCTCAAAAGCAGAGTGTGTTTCTTGTAAGTCGAGCTAGTGTTTGTTTCCCAGTCATAAATGGACTTGAATCACATGCAGTTTCTGGTCCTAAAAGCAAGAGTTTTTTTCTGGTAAGAAGAGTCACTATTGTGCTCCCATTGTCATACACAGGGAAAATAGCACTGGCATTTGTTCCCAGCATGTACAGTGTATTCGACTGAAGAGGATCTACTGTTCTTGTTAGGTTCCTAAGCAGAGTTGAACTAGATATGGCCCGTGTGTATGAAGCACATTTCTTTTGTTCTGAGCAAGCTCACTGTTCTGGCCCTATAGGAAACACAGAGGAGTAGAAGAGTCATCTTTTCTCAAAAGCAGAGTGTGTTTCTTGTAAGGCAAGCTAGCGTTTCCTTCCCAGACCTAAATGGAGTTGAATCACATGCAGTTTCTGGTCCTACAAGCAAGAGTTGTTTTCTGGTAAGTAGAGTCACTATTGCGCTCCCATTTTCATACACAGTGCAAATAGCACTGGAGTCTGTTCCCAGCAAGTACAGTGTATTCGACTGAAGGGGATCTACTGTTCTTGTCAGTTGCCTAAGCATAATTGAACTAGATATGGCCCGTGTGTCTAGGAAGCACAGTTCTTTTGCTCTGAGCAAGCTCACTGTTCAGACACCATAGGAAACACAGTAGAGTGGAAGTGTGCCCCATTCTCAAAAGCAGAGCTTGTTTCTTGTAAGGCAAGCTAGCGTTTGTTTCCCAGTCCTAAGTGGAGTTAATCACATGCAGTTTCTGGTCCTAAGAGCAAAAGTTGTTTTCTGGTAAGAGAGTCACTATTGTGCTCCCATTGTCATACACAGTGCAAATAGCCCTCGCGTCTGTACCCAGCAAGTACAGTGTATTTGACTGAAGAGGAGCTACTGTTTTTGTCAGTTTCCTAAGCAGAGTTGAACTAGATATGACCCGTGTGTGTAGGAAGCACAGTTCATTTGTTCTGAGCAAGCACACTGTTTGTACACCATAGGAAAAACAGTAGAGTAGATGTGTGCCCTATTCTCAAAAGCAGAGCGTGTTTCTTGTAAGGCGAGCTGGCGTTTGTTTCCCAGTCCTAAGTGGATTGAATCAAATGCAGTTTCTGGTCCTAAGAGCAAGAGTTGTTTTCTGGTAAGAAGGTTCACTATTGTGCTCCCATTGCTGTGCACAGTGCAAACAGCACTCGCGTCTGTTCCCAGCAAGTAGAGTGTATTGGACTGAAGAGGAGCTACTGTTCTCGTCAGTTTCCTAAGCAGAGTTGAACTAGGTATGGCCCGTGTGTGTAGGAAGCACAGTTCTTTTGTTCTGAGCAACCTCACTGTTCTGGCCCTATAGGAAACACAGTAGAGTACAAGAGTGCTCTTTACTCAAAATCAGAGTGTGTTTCTTGTAAGGCGAGATAGCATTTGTTTCCCAGTCCTAAAAGGAGTTGAATCACATGCAGTTTCTGGTCCTACGAGCAGGAGTCGTTTTCTGGTAAAAAGAGTCACTATTTTGCTCCCAATGCTGTACACAGTGCAAATAGCACTGGCGTCTGTTCCCAGCCTGTACAGTGTATTGGACTGAAGAGGAGCGACTGTTCTTGTCAGTTTCCTATGCAGAATTGAACTAGATATGGCATGTGTGTGTAGAAAGCACAGTTCGTTTGTTCTGAGCAAGCTCACTGTTTGGATCCCATAGGAAACACAGTAGAGTAGAAGAGTGCTCTTTTCTCAAAAGCAGAGTGTGTTTCTTGTAAGGCGAGCTAGCGTTTGTTTCCCAGTCCTAAATGGAGTTGAATCACATGAAGATTCTGGTCCTATGAGCAAGAGTTGTTTTCTGGTAAGAAGAGTCACTATTGCGCTCCCATTGCCATACACAGTGCAAATAGCACTGGCGTCTGTACCCAGCATGTACAGCGTATTGGACTGAAGAGGATCTTCTGTTCTTTTCAGTTTCCTAAGCTAGTTGAACTAGATATGGCCCGTGTGTGTAGGAAGCACAGTTCTTTTGTTCTGAGCAAGCTCACATTTCGAACCCCATAGGAAACACAGTAGAGTAGAAGAGTGCATTTTTCTCAAAAGCAGAGTGTGTTTCTTGTAAGGCGAGCTAGCGTTTGTTTCCCAGTCCTAAATGGAGTTGAATCACATGCAGTTTCTGGTCCTACGAGCAAGGGTTTTTTCTGGTAATAAGAGTCACTATTGCGCTCCCATTGTCATACTCAGGGCAAATAGCACTGGCCTCTGTTCCCAGCATGTACAGTGTATTGGACTAAAGAGGATCTACTGTTTTTGTCAGGTTCCTAAGCAGAGTTGAACTAGATATGGCCCATGTGTGTAGGAAGCACAGTTCTTTTGTACTCAGCAAGCTCACTGTTCTGGCCCTATAGGAAACACAGTAGATTAGAAGTGTGCTCTTTCCTCCAAAGCAGAGTGTGTTTCTTGTAAGGCCAGCTAGAGTTTGTTTCCCAGTCCTAAATGGAGTTTAATCACATGCAGTTTCCGTTCCTATGAGCAAGAGTTGTTTTCTGGTAAGAAAAGTCACTATTGTGCACCCATTGCCAAACACAGTGCAAATAGCACTCGCGTCTGTTCCCAGCAAGCACAGTGTATTGGACTGAAGAGGAGCTACTGTTCTTGTCAGTTTCCTAAGCAAATTTGAACTAGATATGGCCCGTGTGTGTAGGAAGCACAGTTCTTTTGTTCTGAGCAAGCTCACTGTTTGGATCCCATAGGAAACACAGTAGAGTAGAAGAGTGCTCTTTTCTCAAAAGCAGAGTGTGTTTCTTGTAGGACGAGCTAGCGTTTGTTTCCCAATCCTAAATGGAGTTGAATCACATCCAGGTTCTGGTCCTACGAGCAAGAGTTGTTTTCTGGTAAGAAGAGTCACTATTGCGCTCCCTTTGCCATACACAGTGCAAATAGCCCTCGCGTCTGTTCCCAGCAAGTACAGTGTATTGGACTGAAGAGGAGGTACTGTTCTTGTCAGTTAACGAAGCAGAATTGAACTAGATATGGCCCGTGTGTGTAGGAAGCACAGTTCTTTTGTTCTGAGCATGGTCACTGTTCTGGCCCTATTGGAAACACAGTAGAGTAGAAGTGTGCTCTTTTCTCAAAAGCAGAGTGTGTTTCTTGTAAGGCGAGCTAGCGTTTGTTTCCCAGTCCTAAATGGAGTTGAATCACATGCAGTTTCTGGTCCTACGAGCAAGAGTTTTTTTATGGTAAGAAGAGTCACTATTGTGTTCCCATTGCTATACACAGTGCTCATAGCACTCGCGTCTGTTCCCAGCAAGTAAAGTGTATGGGACTAAGAGGATCTACTGTTCTTGTCAGTTTCCTAAGCAGAGTTGAACTAGATATGATCCGTGTGTGTAGGAAGCATAATTCTTTTGTTCTGAGCAAGCTCACTGTTTGGACCCCATAGGAAACACAGTAGAGAAGATGTGTGCCCTATTCTCAAAAGCAGAGCATGTTTCTTGTAAGGCGAGCTAGCGTTTGTTTCCCAGTCCTAAGTGGATTGATTCAAATGCAGTTTCTGTTCCTAAGAGCAAGAGTTGTTTTCTGGTAAGAAGAGTCACTATTGCGCTCCCATTGCCATACACAGTGCAAATAGCACTCGCGTCTCTTCGCAGGAATTACAATGTATTGGACTGAAGAGGAGCTACTGTTCTTGTCAGTTAACGAAGCAGAATTGAACTAGATATGGCCCATGTGTGTAGGAAGCACAGTTCTTTTGTTCTGAGCAAGGTCACTGTTCTGGCCCTATTGGAAACACAGTAGAGTAGAAGAGTGCTCTGTTCTCAAAAGCAGAGCGTGTTTCTTGTAAGGCGAGCTAGCGTTTGTTTCCCAGTCCTAAGTAGATTGAAACAAATGCAGTTTCTGGTACTAAGAGCAAGAGTTGTTTTCTGGTAAGAAGAGTCACTATTGCGCTCCCATTGCCATACACAGTACAAATAGCACTCGCGTCGGTTTCCAGCAAGTACAGTGTATTGGTCTGAAGAGGAGCTACTGTTCTTGTCAGTTTCCTAAGCACAGTTGAACTAGATATGGCCCGTGTGTGTAGGAAGCACAGTTCTTTTGTTCTCAGCAAGCTCACTGTTCGGACCACATAGAAAACACAGTAGAGTAGACGAGTGCTCTTTTCTCAAAAGCAGAGTGTGTTTCTTGTAAGGCGAGCTAGCGTTTGTTTCCCAGGCCTAAATGGAGTTGAATCACATGCAGTTTTTGGTCCTACGAGCAAGAGTTGTTTTCTGGTAAGGAAAGTCAATGTTGCGCTCCCATTGCCTTACACAGTGCAAATAGCACTCGCGTCTGTTCCCAGCAAGTACAGTGTATTGGAATAAAGAGGAGCTACTGTTCTTGTCAGTTTCCTAAGCAGAGTTGAACTAGATATGACCCGTGTGTGTAGGAAGCACAATTCTTTTGTTTTGAGCAAGCTCACTGTTTGGACCCCATAGGAAACACAGTAGAGAAGATGTGTGCCCTATTCTCAAAAGCAGAGCGTGTTTCTTGTAAGGCGAGCTAGTGTTTGTTTCCCAGTCCTAATTGGATTGATTCAAATGCAGTTTCTGGTCCTAAGAGCAAGAGTTGTTTTCTGGTAAGAAGAGTCACTATTGTGCTCCCATTGTCATACACAGTACAAATAGCCCACCCGTCTGTTCCCAGCAAGTACAGTGTATTGGACTGAAGAGGAGCTACTGTTTTTGTCAGTTTCCACACAGAGTTGAACTAGATATGACCCGTGTGTGTAGGAAGCACAGTTCTTTTGTTCTGAGCAAGCACACTGTTTGGACCCCATAGGAAAAACAGTAGAGTAGATGTGTGCCCTATTCTCAAAAGCAGAGTGTGTTTTTTGTAAGGCGAGCTAGCGTTTGTTTCGCCGTCCTAAATGGAGTTGAATCACATGCAGTTTCCGTTCCTACGAGCAAGAGTTGTTTTCTGGTAAGGAAAGTCACTATTGCGCTCCCATTGCCATACACAGTGCAATTAGCACTCGCGTCTGTTCCCAGCAAGCACAGTGTATTGGACTGAAGAGGAGCTACTGTTCTTGTCAGTTTCCTAAGCAGAATTGAACTAGATATGGCCCGTGTGTGTAGGAAGCACAGTTCTTTTGTTCTGAGCAAGCTCACTGTTTGGATCCCATAGGAAACACAGTAGAGTAGAAGAGTGCTCTTTTCTCAAAAGCAGAGTGTGTTTCTTGTAAGGCGAGCTAGCGTTTGTTTCCCAGTCCTAAATGGAGTTGAATCACATGCAGTTTCTGGTCCTACGAGCAAGAGTTGTTTTCTGGTAAGAAGAGTCACTATTGTGCTCCCATTGCATAACACAGTGCAAATAGCACTGGCCTCTGTACCCAGCATGTACAGTGTATTGGACTGAAGAGGATCTACTGTTCTTGTCAGTTTCCTAAGCAGAATTGAACTAGATATGGCCCGTGTGTGTAGGAAGCACAGTTCTTTTGTTCTGAGCAAGCTCACTGTTCTGGCCCTATAGGAAACACAGTAGAGTAGAAGAGTGCTCTTTTCTCAAAAGCAGAGTGTATTTCTTGTAAGGCGAGCTAGAGTTTGTTTCCCAGTCCTAAATGGAGTTGAATCACATGCAGTTTCTGGTCCTACGCTCAAGAGTTGTTTTCTGGTAAGAAGAGTCACTATTGCGCTCCCATTGCCATACACAGTGCAAATAGCACTGGCGTCTGTACCCATCATGTACAGCGTATTGGACTGAAGAGGATCTTCTGTTCTTTTCAGTCTCCTATGCAGAGTTGAACTAGATATAGCCCGTGTGTGTAGGAAGCACAGTTCTTTTGTTCTGAGCAAGCTCCATTTCGAAACCCATGGGAAACACAGTAGAGTAGAAAAGTGGATTTTTCTCAAAAGCAGAGTGTGTTTCTTGTAAGGCGAGCTAGCGTTTGTTTCCCAGTCCTAAATGGAGTTGAATCACATGCAGTTTCTGGTCTTACGAGCAAGAGTTTTTTCTGGTAATTAGAGTCACTATTGCTCTCCCATTGTCATACTCAGGGCAAATAGCACTGGTCTCTGTTCCCAGCATGTACAGGTACTGGAATAAAGAGGATCTACTGTTCTGGTCAGGTTCCTAAGCAGAGCTGAACTAGATATGGCCCATGTGTGTAGGAAGCACAGTTCTTTTGTACTCAGGAAGCTCACTGTTCTGGCCCTATAGGAAACACAGTAGATTAGAAGAGTGCTCTTTCCTTCAAAGCAGAGTGTGTTTCTTGTAAGGCCAGCTAGAGTTTTTTTCCCAGTCATAAATGGAGTTGAATCACATGCAGTTTCTGTTCCTATGAGCAAGAGTTGTTTTCTGGTAAGGAAAGTCACTATTGCGCTCCCATTGCCAAACACAGTGCAAATAGCCCTCTCGTCTGTTCCCAGCAAGTACAGTGTATTGGACTGAAGAGGAGCTACTGTTCTTGTCAGTTTCCTAAGGAAATTTGAACTAAATATGGCCCGTGTGTGTAGGAAGCACAGTTCTTTTGTTCTGAGCTAGCTCACTGTTTGGATCCCATAGGAAACACAGTAGAGTAGAAGAGTGCTCTTTTCTCAAAAGCAGAGTGTGTTTCTTGTAAGGCAAGCCAGCGTTTGTTTCCCAATCCTAAATGGAGTTGAATCACATCCAGGTTCTGGTCCTACGAGCAAGAATTGTTTTCTGGTAAGAAGAGTCACTATTGCGCTCCCTTTGCCATACACAGTGCAAATAGCCCTCGTGTCTGTTCCCAGCAAGTACAGTGTATTGGACTGAAGAGAAGCGACTGTTCTTGTCAGTTTCCTAAGCAGAATTGAACTAGATATGGCCCGTGTGTGTAGGAAGCACAGTTCTTTTGTTCTGAGCAAGCTCACTGTTTGGACCCCATAGGAAACACAGTAGAGTAGAAGAGTGCTCTTTTCTCAAAAGCAGAGTGTGTTTCTTGTAAGGCGAGCTAGCGTTTGTTTCCCAGTCCTAAATGGAGTTGAATCACATGCAGTTTCTGGTCCTACGAGCAAGAGTTGTTTTCTGGTAAGAAGAGTCACTATTGTGCTCCCATTGCCATACACAGTGCAAATAGCACTGGCGTCTGTACCCAGCATGTACAGCGTATTGGACTGAAGAGGATGTTCTGTTCTTTTCAGTTTCCTAAGCAGAGTTGAACTAGATATGGCCCGTGTGTGTAGGAAGCACAGTTCTTTTGTTCTGAGCAAGCTCACATTTCGAACCCCATAGGAAACACAGTAGAGTAGAAGAGTGCATTTTTCTCAGAGGCAGAGTGTGTTTCTTGTAAGGCGAGCTAGCGTTTGTTTCCCAGTCCTAAATGGAGTTGAATCACATGCAGTTTCTGGTCCTATGAGCAAGAGTTTTTTCTGGTAATAAGAGTCACTATTGGGCTCCCATTGTCATACTCAGGGCAAATAGCACTGGCCTCTGTTCCCAGCATGTAAAGTGTATTGGACTAAAGAGGATCTACTGTTCTTGTCAGGTTGCTAAGCAAATTTGAACTAGATATGGCCCGTGTGTGTAGGAAGCACATTTTTTTTGTTCTGAGCAAGCTCACTGTTTGGATCCCATAGGTAACACAGTAGAGTAGAAGAGTGCTCTTTTCTCAAAAGCAGAGTGTGTTTCTTGTAAGGCGAGCTAGCGTTTGTTTCCCAATCCTAAATGGAGTTGAATCACATCCAGGTTCTGGTCCTACGAGCAAGAGTTGTTTTCTGGTAAGAAGAGTCACTATTGCGCTCCCTGTGCCATACACAGTGCAAATAGCCCTCGCGTCTGTTCCCAGCAAGTACAGTGTATTGGACTGAAGAGGAGCTACTGTTCTTGTCAGGTTGCTAAGCAGAGTTGAACTAGATATGGCCCATGTGTGTAGGAAGCACAGTTCTTTTGTACTCAGCAAGCTCACTGTTCTGGCCCTATAGGAAACACAGTAGAGTAGAAGAGTGCTCTTTAGTCCAAAGCAGAGTGTGTTTCTTGTAAGGCCAGCTAGAGTTTGTTTCCAAGTCCTAAATGGAGTTGAATCACATGCAGTTTCTGTTCCTATGAGCAAGAGTTTTTTTCTGGTAAATAAAGTCACAATTGCGCTCCCATTGCCAAACACAGTGCAAAGAGAACTCGCATCTGTTCCCAGCAAGTACAGTGTATTGGACTGAAGAGGAGCTACTGTTCTTGTCAGTTTCCTAAGCAAATTTGAACTAGATATGGCCCGTGAGTTTAGGAAGCACAGTTCTTTTGTTCTGAGCAAGCTTACTGTTTGGATCCCATAGGTAACACAGTAGAGTAGAAGAGTGCTCTTTTCTCAAAAGCAGAGTGTGTTTCTTGTAAGGCGAGCTAGCGTTTGTTTCCCAATCCTAAATGGAGTTGAATCACATCCAGGTTCTGGTCCTACGAGCAAGAGTTGTTTTCTGGTAAGAAGAGTCACTATTGTGCTCCCTTTGCCATACACAGTGCAAATAGCCCTCGCGTCTGTTCCCAGCAAGTACAGTGTATTGGACTGAAGAGGAGCTACTGTTCTTGTCAGTTTCCTAAGCAGATTTGAACTAGATATGGCCCATGTGTGTAGGAAGCACAGTTCTTTTGTACTCAGCAAGCTCACTGTTCTGGCCCTATAGGAAACACAGTAGAATAGAAGAGTGCTCTTTCCTCCAAAGCAGAGTGTGTTTCTTGTAAGGCGAGCTAGAGTTTGTTTCCCAGTCCTAAATGGAGTTCAATCACATGCAGTTTCCGTTCCTACGAGCAAGAGTTGTTTTCTGGTAAGGAAAGTCACTATTGCGCTCCCATTGCCATACACAGTGCAAATAGAACTCGCGTCTGTTCCTAGCAAGTACAGTGTATTGGACTTAAGAGGAGCTACTATTCTGGTCAGTTTCCTAAGCAGAATTGAACTAGATATGGCCCATGTGTGTAGGAAGCACAGTTCATTTTTTCTGAGCAAGCTCACTGTTTGGACCCCATAGGAAACACAGTAGAGTAGAAGAGTGCTCTTTTCTCAAAAGCAGAGTGTGTTTCTTGTAAGGTGAGCTAGGGTTTGTTTCCCAGTCCTAAATGGAGTTGAATCACATGCAGTTTCTGGTCCTACGAGCAAGAGTTGTTTTCTGGTAAGAAGAGACACTATTGCGCTCCCATTGCCATATACAGTGCAAATAGCACTGGCGTCTGTACCCAGCATGTACAGCGTATTGGACTGAAGAGGATGTTCTGTTCTTTTCAGTTTCTTAAGCAGTGTTGAACTAGATATGGCCCGTGTGTGTAGGAAGCACAGTTCTTTTGTTCTGAGCAAGCTCACATTTCGAAACCAATAGGAAACACAGTAGAGTAGAAGAGTGCTCTTTTCTCAAAAGCAGAGTGTGTTTCTTGTAAGGCGAGCTAGCGTTTGTTTCCCAGTGTTAAATGTAGTTGAATTACATGCAGTTTCTGGTCCTACGAGCAAGAGATTTTCTGGTAATAAGAGTCACTATTGCGCTCCCATTGTCATACTCAGGGCAAATAGCACTGGCCTCTGTTCCCAGCATGTACAGTGTATTGGACTAAAGAGGATCTACTGTTCTTGTCAGGTTCCTAAGAAGAGTTGAACTAGATATGGCCCATGTGTGTAGGAAGCACAGTTCTTTTGTACTCAGCAAGCTCAATGTTCTGGCCCTATAGGAAACACAGTAGATTAGAAGAGTGCTCTTTCCTCCAAAGCAGAGTGTGTTTCTTGTAAGGCCAGCTAGAGTTTGTTTCCCAGTCCTAAATGGAGTTGAATCACATGCAGTTTCCGTTCCTATGAGCAAGAGTTGTTTTCTGGTAAATAAAGTCACAATTGCGCTCCCGTTGCCAAACACAGTGCAAATAGCACTCGTGTCTGTTCCCAGCAAGTACAGTGTATTGGACTGAAGAGGAGCTACTGTTCTTGTCAGTTTCCTAAGCAAATTTGAACTAGATATGGCCCGTGTGTGTAGGAAGCACAGTTCTTTTGTTCTGAGCAAGCTCACTGTTTGGATCCCATAGGTAACACAGTAGAGTAGAAGAGTGCTCTGTTCTCAAAAGCAGAGTGTGTTTCTTGTAAGGCGAGCTAGCGTTTGTTTCCCAGTCCTAAGTGGATTGAAACAAATGTAGTTTCTGGTACTAAGAGCAAGAGTTGTTTTCTAGTAAGAAGAGTCACTATTGCGCTCCCATTGCCATACACAGTACAAATAGCACTCGCGTCGGTTTCCAGCAAGTAGAGTGTATTGGTCTGAAGAGGAGCTACTGTTCTTGTCAGTTTCCTAAGCACAGTTGAAATAGATATGGCCTGTGTGTGTAGGAAGCACAGTTCATTTGTTCTCAGCAAGCACACTGTTCGGACCACATAGAAAACCCAGTAGAGTAGAAGAGTGCTCTTTTCTCAAAAGCAGAGTGTGTTTTTGTAAGGTGAGCTAGCGTTTGTTTCCCAGTCCTAAATGGAGTTGAATCACATGCAGTTTTTGGTCCTACGAGCAAGAGTTGTTTTCTGGTAAGGAAAGTCAATGTTGCGCTCCCATTGCCGTACACAGTGCAAATAGCACTCGCGTCTGTTCCCAGCAAGTACAGTGTATTGGACTGAAGAGGAGCTACTGTTCTTGTCAGTTTCCTAAGCAGAGTTGAACTAGATATGACCCGTGTGTGTAGGAAGCACAATTCTTTTGTTTTGAGCAAGCTCACTGTTTGGACCCCATCAGAAACACAGTAGAGAAGATGTGTGCCCTATTCTCAAAAGCAGAGCGTGTTTCTTGTAAAGCGAGCTAGCGTTTGTTTCCCAGTCCTAAGTGGATTGATTCAAATGCAGTTTCTGGTCCTAAGAGGAAGAGTTGTTTCCTGGTAAGAGGAGTCACTATTGTGCTCCCATTGTCATACACAGTGCAAACAGCCCTCGCGTCTGTTCCCAGCAAGTACAGTGTATTTGACTGAAGAGGAGATACTGTTTTTGTCAGTTTCCACACAGAGTTGAACTAGATATGACCCGTGTGTGTAGGAAGCACAGTTCTTTTTTTCTGAGCAAGCACACTGTTTGGACCCCATAGGAAAAACTGTAGAGTAGATGTGTGCCCTATTCTCAAAAGCAGAGTGTGTTTTTTCTAAGGCGAGCTAGCGTTTGTTTTGCAGTCCTAAATGGAGTTGAATCACATGCAGTTTCCGTTCCTACGAGCAAGAGTTGTTTTCTGGTAAGGAAAGTCACTATTGCGCTCCCATTGCCATACACAGTGCAATTAGCACTCGCGTCTGTTCCCAGCAAGCACAGTGTATTGGACTGAAGAGGAGCTACTGTTCTTGTCAGTTTCCTAAGCAGAATTGAACTAGATATGGCCCGTGTGTGTAGGAAGCACAGTTCTTTTGTTCTGAGCAAGCTCACTGTTTGGAACCCATAGGAAACACAGTAGAGTAGAAGAGTGCTCTTTTCTCAAAAGCAGAGTGTGTTTCTTGTAAGGCGAGCTAGCGTTTGTTTCCCAGTCCTAAATGGAGTTGAATCACATGCAGTTTCTGGTCCTATGAGCAAGAGTTGTTTTCTGGTAAGAAGAGTCACTATTGTGCTCCCATAGCATTATGCAGTGCAAATAGCCCTGGCCTCTGTACCCAGCATGTACAGTGTATTGGACGGAAGAGGATCTACTGTTCTTGTCAGTTTCCTAAGCAGAATTGAACTAGATATGGCCCGTGTGTGTAGGAAGCACAGTTCTTTTGTTCTGAGCAAGCTCACTGTTCTGGCCCTATAGGAAACACAGTAGAGTAGAAGAGTGCTCTTTTCTCAAAAGCAGAGTGTGTTTCTTGTAAGGCGAGCTAGAGTTTGTTTCCCAGTCCTAAATGGAGTTGAATCACATGCAGTTTCTGGTCCTACGAGCAAGAGTTGTTTTCTGGAAAGAAGAGTCACTATTGCGCTCCCATTGTCATACTCAGGGCAAATAGCACTGGCCTCTGTTCCCAGCATGTACAGTGTACTGGACTAAAGAGGATCTACTGTTCTTGTCAGGTTCCGAAGCAGAGTTGAACTAGATATGGCCCATGTGTGTAGGAAGGACAGTTCTTTTGTACTCGTCAAGCTCAATGTTCTGGCCCTATAGGAAACACAGTAGATTAGAAGAGTGCTCTTTCCTCCAAAGCAGAGTGTGTTTCTTGTAAGGCCAGCTAGAGTTTGTTTCCCAGTCCTAAATGGAGTTGAATCACATGCAGTTTCTGTTCCTATGAGCAAGAGTTGTTTTCTGGTAAATAAAGTCACAATTGCGCTCCCATTGCCAAACACAGTGCAAATAGCCCTCGCGTCTGTTCCCAGCAAGTAGAGTGTATTGGACTGAAGAGGTGCTACTGTTCTTGTCAGTTTCCTAAGCAAATTTGAACTAAATATGGCCCTTGTGTGTAGGAAGCACAGTTCTTTTGTTCTGAGCAAGCTCACTGTTTGGATCCCATAGGAAACACAGTAGAGTAGAAGAGTGCTCATTTCTCAGAAGCAGAGTGTGTTTCTTGTAAGGCAAGCCAGCGTTTGTTTCCCAATCCTAAATGGAGTTGAATCACATCCAGGTTCTGCTCCTATGAGCAAGAGTTGTTTTCTGGTAAGAAGAGTCACTATTGCGCTCCCTTTGCCATACACAGTGCAAATAGCCCTCGCGTCTGTTCCCAGCAAGTACAGTGTATTGGAATGAAGTGAAGCTACTGTTCTTGTCAGTTTCCTAAGCAGAATTGAACTAGATATGGCCCGTGTGTGTAGGAAGCACAGTTCTTTTGTTCTGAGCAAGCTCACTGTTTGGACCCCATAGGAAACACAGTAGAGTAGAAGAGTGCTCTTTTATCAAAAGCAGAGTTTGTTTCTTGTAAGGCGAGCTAGCGTTTGTTTCCCAGTCCTAAATGGAGTTGAATCACATGCAGTTTCTGGTCCTACGAGCAAGAGTTGTTTTCTGGTAAGAAGAGTCACTATTGCACTCCCATTGCCATACACAGTGCAAATATTACTGGCGTCTGTAGCCAGCATGTACAGCGTATTGGACTGAAGAGGATGTTCTGTTCTTTTCAGTTTCCTAAGCAGAGTTGAACTAGATATGGCCCGTGTGTGTAGGAAGCACAGTTCTTTTGTTCTCAGCAAGCTCACATTTCGAACCCCATAGGAAACAAAGTACAGTAGAAGAGTGCTTTTTTCTCAAAAGCAGAGTGTGTTTCTTGTAAGGCGAGCTAGCGTTTGTTTCCCAGTCCTAAGTGGATTGAAACAAATGCAGTTTCTGGTACTAAGAGCAAGAGTTGTTTTCTGGTAAGAAGAGTCACTATTGCGCTCCCATTGCCATACACAGTACAAATAGCACTCGCGTCGGTTTCCAGCAAGTACAGTGTATTGGTCTGAAGAGGAGCTTCTGTTCTTGTCAGTATCCTAAGCAGAGTTGAAATAGATATGGCCCATGTGTGTAGGAAGCACAGTTCTTTTGTTCTCAGCAAGCTCACTGTTCGGACCACATAGAAAACACAGTAGAGTAGAAGAGTGCTCTTTTCTCAAAAGCAGAGTGTGTTTCTTGTAACTCGAGCTAGCGTTTGTTTCCCAGTCCTAAATGGAGTTGAATCACATGCAGTTTTTGGTCCTAAGAGCAAGAGTTGTTTTCTGGTAAGGAAAGTCAATGTTGCGCTCCCATTGCCGTACACAGTGCAAATAGCACTCGCGTCTGTTCCCAGCAAGTACAGTGTATTGGACTGAAGAGGAGCTACTGTTCTTGTCAGTTTCCTAAGCAGAGTTGAACTAGATATGACCCGTGTGTGTAGGAAGCACAATTCTTTTGTTTTGAGCAAGCTCACTGTTTGGACCCCATCGGAAACATAGTAGAGAAGATGTGTGCCCTATTCTCAAAAGCAGAGCGTGTTTCTTGTAAAGCGAGCTAGCGTTTGTTTCCCAGTCCTAAGTGGATTGATTCAAATGCAGTTTCTGGTCCTAAGAGCAAGAGTTGTTTTCTGGTAAGAGGAGCCACTATTGTGCTCCCTTTGTCATACACAGTGCAAATAGCCCTCGCGTCTGTTCCCAGAAAGTACAGTGTATTTGACTGAAGAGGAGATACTGTTTTTGTCAGTTTCCACACAGAGTTGAACTAGATATGACCCGTGTGTGTAGGAAGCACAGTTCTTTTGTTCTGAGCAAGCACACTGTTTGGACCCCATAGGAAAAACTGTAGAGTAGATGTGTGCCCTATTCTCAAAAGCAGAGTGTGTTTTTTGTAAGGCGAGCTAGCGTTTGTTTCGCAGTCCTAAATGGAGTTGAATCACATGCAGTTTCCATTCCTACGAGCAAGAGTTGTTTTCTGGTAAGAGGAGTCACTATTGTGCTCCCATTGCATTACGCAGTGCAAATAGCCCTGGCCTCTGTACCCAGCATGTACAGTGTATTGGACGGAAGAGGATCTACTGTTCTTGTCAGTTTCCTAAGCAGAATTGAACTAGATATGGCCCGTGTGTGTAGGAAGCACAGTTCTTTTGTTCTGAGCAAGCTCACTGTTTGGATCCCATAGGAAACACAGTAGAGTAGAAGAGTGCTCTTTTCTCAGAAGCAGAGTGTGTTTCTTGTAAGGCAAGCCAGCGTTTGTTTCCCAATCCTAAATGGAGTTGAATCACATCCAGGTTCTGCTCCTATGAGCAAGAGTTTTTTTCTGGTAAGAAGAGTCACTATTGCTCTCCCTTTGCCATACACAGTGCAAATAGCCCTCGCGTCTGTTCCCAGGAAGTACAGTGTATTGGACTGAAGAGAAGCTACTGTTCTTGTCAGTTTCCTAAGCAGAATTGAACTAGATACGGCCCGTGTGTGTAGGAAGCACAGTTCTTTTGTTCTGAGCAAGCTCACTGTTTGGACCCCATAGGAAACACAGTAGAGTAGAAGAGTGCTCTTTTCTCAAAAGCAGAGTGTGTTTCTTGTAAGGCGAGCTAGCGTTTGTTTCCCAGTCCTAAATGGAGTTGAATCACATGCAGTTTCTGGTCCTACGAGCAAGAGTTGTTTTCTGGTAAGAAGAGTCACTATTGCGCTCCCATTGCCATACACAGTGCAAATAGCACTGGCGTCTGTACCCAGCATGTACAGCGTATTGGACTGAAGAGGATCTTCTGTTCTTTTCAGTTTCCTAAGCAGAGTTGAACTAGATATGGCCCGTGTGTGTAGGAAGCACAGTTCTTTTGTTCTGAGCAAGCTCACATTTCGAACCCCATAGGAAACACAGTAGAGTAGAAGAGTGCATTTTTCTCAAAAGCAGAGTGTGTTTCTTGTAAGGCGAGCTAGCGTTTGTTTCCCAGTCCTAAATGGAGTTGAATCACATGCAGTTTCTGGTCCTACGAGCAAGAGTTTTTTCTGGTAATAAGAGTCACTATTGCGCTCCCATTGTATACTCAGGGCAAATAGCACTGGCCTCTGTTCCCAGCATGTAAAGTGTATTGGACTAAAGAGGATCTACTGTTCTTGTCAGGTTGCTAAGCAGAGTTGAACTACATATGACCCATGTGTGTAGGAAGCACAGTTCTTTTGTACTCAGCAAGCTCAATGTTCTGGCCCTATAGGAAACACAGTAGATTAGAAGAGTGCTCTTTCCTCCAAAGCAGAGTGTGTTTCTTGTAAGGCCAGCTAGAGTTTGTTTCCCAGTCCTAAATGGAGTTGAATCACATGCAGTTTCCGTTCCTATGAGCAAGAGTTGTTTTCTGGTAAATAAAGTCACAATTCCGCTCCCATTGCCAAACACAGTGCAAATAGCACTCGCGTCTGTTCCCAGCAAGTACAGTGTATTGGACTGAAGAGGAGCTACTGTTGTTGTCAGTTTCCTAAACAAATTTGAACTAGATATGGCCCGTGTGTGTAGGAAGCACAGTTCTTTTGTTCTGAGCAAGCTCACTGTTTGGATCCCATAGGTAACACAGTAGAGTAGAAGAGTGCTCTTTTCTCAAAAGCAGAGTGTGTTTCTTGTAAGGCGAGCTATCGTTTGTTTCCCAATCCTAAATGGAGTTGAATCACATCCAGGTTCTGGTCCTACGAGCAAGAGTTGTTTTCTGGTAAGAAGAGTCACTATTGCCCTCCCTTTGCCATACACAGTGCAAATAGCCCTCGCGTCTGTTCCCAGCAAGTACAGTGTATTGGACTGAAGAGGAGCTACTGTTCTTGTCAGTTTCCTAAGCAGAGTTGAACTAGATATGGCCCATGTGTGTGTAAGAAGCACAGTACTTTTGTTCTGAGCAAGGTCACTGTTCTGGCCCTATTGGAAACACAGTAGAGTAGAAGAGTGCTCTTTTCTCAAAAGCAGATGTGTTTCTTGTAAGGCGAGCTAGCGTTTGTTTCCCAGTCCTAAGTGGATTGAAACAAATGCAGTTTCTGGTACTAAGAGCAAGAGTTGTTTTCTGGTAAGAAGAGTCACTATTGCGCTCCCATTGCCATAAACAGTACAAATAGCACTCGCGTCGGTTTCCAGCAAGTACAGTGTATTGGTCTGAAGAGGAGCTACTGTTCTTTTCAGTTTCCTAAGCAGAGTTGAACTAGATATGGCCCGTGTGTGTAGGAAGCACAGTTCTTTTGTTCTCAGCAAGCTCAATGTTCGGACCCCATAGAAAACACAGTAGAGTAGAAGAGTGCTCTTTTCTCAAAAGCAAAGTGTGTTTCTTGTAAGGCGAGCTGGCGTTTGTTTCCCAGTCCTAAATGGAGTTGAATCACATGCAGTTTTTGGTCCTACGAGCAAGAGTTGTTTTCTGGTAAGGAAAGTCAATGTTGCGCTCCCATTGCCGTACACAGTGCAAATAGCACTCGCGTCTGTTCCCAGCAAGTACAGTGTATTGGACTGAAGAGGAGCTACTGTTCTTGTCAGTTTCCTAAGCAGAGTTGAACTAGATATGACCCGTGTGTGTAGGAAGCACAATTCTTTTGTTTTGAGCAAGCTCACTGTTTGGACCCCATAGGAAACACAGTAGAGAAGATGTGTGCCCTATTCTCAAAAGCAGAGCGTGTTTCTTGTAAAGCGAGCTAGCATTTGTTTCCCAGTCCTAAGTGGATTGATTCAAATGCAGTTTCTGGTCCTAAGAGCAAGAGTTGTTTTCTGGTAAGAGGAGTCACTATTGTGCTCCCATTGTCATACACAGTGCAAATAGCCCTCGCGTCTGTTCCCAGCAAGGACAGTGTATTTGACTGAAGAGGAGATACGGTTTTTGTAGTTTCCACACAGAGTTGAACTAGATATGACCCGTGTGTGTAGGAAGCACAGTTCTTTTGTTCTGAGCAAGCACACTGTTTGGACCCCATAGGAAAAACTGTAGAGTAGATGTGTGCCCTATTCTCAAAAGCAGAGTGTGTTTTTTGTAAGGCGCGCTAGCGTTTGTTTCGCAGTCCTAAATGGAGTTGAATCACATGCAGTTTCCGTTCCTATGAGCAAGAGTTGTTTTCTGGTAAGGAAAGTCACTATTGCGCTCCCATTGCCATACACAGTGCAATTAGCACTCGCGTCTGTTCCCAGCAAGCACAGTGTATTGGACTGAAGAGGAGCTACTGTTCTTGTCAGTTTCCTAAGCAGAATTGAAATAGATATGGCCCGTGTGTGTAGGAAGCACAGTTCTTTTGTTCTGAGCAAGCTCACTGTTTGGACACCATAGGAAACACAGTAGAGTAGAAGAGTGCTCTTTTCTCAAAAGCAGAGTGTGTTTCTTGTAAGGCGAGCTAGCGTTTGTTTCCCAGTCCTAAATGGAGTTGAATCACATGCAGTTTCTGGTCCTACGAGCAAGAGTTGTTTTCTGGTAAGAAGAGTCACTATTGTGCTCCCATTGCATTACGCAGTGCAAATAGCCCTGGCCTCTGTACCCAGCATGTACAGTGTATTGGACGGAAGAGGATCTACTGTTCTTGTCAGTTTCCTAAGCAGAATTGAACTAGATATGGCCCGTGTGTGTAGGAAGCACAGTTCTTTTGTTCTGAGCAAGCTCACTGTTTGGATCCCACAGGAAACACAGTAGAGTAGAAGAGTGCTCTTTGCTCAAAAGCAGAGAATGTTTCTTGTAAGGCGAGCTAGCGTTTGTTTCCCAGTCCTAAATGGAGTTGAAATGCACTTGCAGTTTCTGGTCCTACGAGCAAGAGTTGTTTTCTGGTTAGAAGAGTCACTATTGCGCTCCCTTTGCCATACACAATGCAAATAGCCCTCGCTTCTGTTCCCAGCAAGTACAGTGTATTGGACTGAAGAGGAGCTACTGTTCTTGTCAGTTTCCTAAGCAGAGTTGAACTAGATATGGCCCATGTGTGTAGGAAGCTCAGTTTTTTGTACTCAGCAAGCTCACTGTTCTGGCCCTATAGGAAACACAGTAGAGTAGAAGAGTGCTCTTTCCTCAAAAGCAGAGTGTGTTTTTTGTAAGGCGAGCTAGCGTTTGTTTTGCAGTCCTAAATGGATTTGAATCACATGCAGTTTCCGTTCCTACGAGCAAGAGTTGTTTTCTGGAAAGAAGAGTCACTATTGCGCTCCCATTGCCATACACTGTGCAAATAGCACTGGCGTCTGTACCCAGCATGTACAGTGTATTGGACGGAAGAGGATCTACTGTTCTTGTCAGTTTCATAAGCAGAATTGAACTAGATATGGCCCGTGTATGTAGGAAGCACAGTTCTTTTCTTATGAGCAAGCTCACTGTTCTGGCCCTATAGGAAACACAGTAGAGTAGAAGAGTGCTCTTTTCTCAAAATCAGAGTGTGTTTCTTGTAAGGCGAGCTAGCGTTTGTTTCCCAGTCCTAAATGGAGTTGAATCACATGCAGTTTCTGGTCCTATGAGCAAGAGTTTTTTCTGGTATTAAGAGTCACTATTGCGCTCCCATTGTCATACTCAGGGCAAATAGCACTGGCGTCTGTTCCCAGCATATACAGTGTATTGGACTAAAGAGGATCTACTGTTCTTGTCAGGTTCCTAAGCAGAGTTGAACTAGATATGGCCCATGTGTGTAGGAAGCACAGTTCTTTTGTACTCAGCAAGCTCACTGTTCTGCCCCTATAGGAAACACAGTAGATTAGAAGAGTGCTCTTTCCTCCAAAGCAGAGTGTGTTTCTTGTAAGGCGAGCTAGAGTTTGTTTCCCAGTCCTAAATGGAGTTGAATCACATTCAGTTTCCGTTCCTACGAGCAAGAGTTGTTTTCTGGTAAGAAGAGTCACTATTGCGCTCCCTTTGCCATACACAGTGCAAATAGCCCTCGCGTCTGTTCCCAGCAAGTACAGTGTATTGGACTGAAGAGAAGCTACTGTTCTTGTCAGTTTCCTAAGCAGAATTGAACTAGATATGGCCCGTGTGTGTAGGAAGCACAGTTCTTTTGTTCTGAGCAAGCTCACTGTTTGGACACCATAGGAAACACAGTAGAGTAGATGAGTGCTCTTTTCTCAAAAGCAGAGTGTGTTTCTTGTAAGGCGAGCTAGCGTTTGTTTCCCAGTCCTAAATGGAGTTGAATCACATGCAGTTTCTGGTCCTACGAGCAAGAGTTTTTTCTGGCCGGGCGGTGGTGGCGCACGCCTTTAATCCCAGCACTCGGGAGGCAGAGCCAGGCGGATCTCTGTGAGTTCGAGGCCAGCCTGGGCTACCAAGTGAGTTGCAGGAAAAGACGCAAAGCTACACAGAGAAACCCTGTCTCGAAAAACCAAAAAAAAAAATATATATATATATATATAAAAAGAGTTTTTTCTGGTAAGGAAAGTCACTATTGCGCTCCCATTGTCATACTCAGGGCAAATAGCACTGGCCTCTGTTCCCAGCATGTACAGTGTATTGGACTAAAGAGGATCTACTGTTCTTGTCAGGTTCCTAAGCAGAGTTGAACTAGATATGGCCCATGTGTGTAGGAAGCACAGTTCTTTTGTACTCAGCAAGCTCACTGTTCTGGCCCTATAGGAAACACAGTAGAGTAGAAGAGTGCTCTTTCCTCAAAAGCAGAGTGTGTTTTTTGTAAGGCGAGCTAGCGTTTGTTTCGCAGTCCTAAATGGAGTTGAATCACATGCAGTTTCTGGTCTTACGAGCAAGAGTTGTTTTCTGGTAAGAAGAGTCACTATTGTGCTCCCATTGTCATACACAGTGCAAATAGCCCTCGCGTCTGTTCCCAGCAAGTACAGTGTATTGGACTGAAGAGGAGCTACTGTTTTTGTCAGTTTCCTAAGCAGAGTTGAACTAGATATGACCTGTGTGTGTAGGAAGCACAGTTGTTTTGTTCTGAGCAAGCTCACTGTTTGGACCCCATAGGAAACACAGTAGAGTAGAAGAGTGCTCTTTTCTCAAAATCAGAGTGTGTTTCTTGTAAGGTGAGCTACCGTTTGTTTCCCAGTCCTAAATGGAGTTGAATCACATGCAGTTTCTGGTCCTATGAGCAAGAGTTTTTTCTGGTAATAAGAGTCACTATTGTGCTCCCATTGTCATACTCAGGGCAAATAGCACTGGCCTCTGTTCCCAGCATATACAGTGTATTGGACTAAAGAGGATCTACTGTTCTTGTCAGGTTCCTAAGCAGAGTTGAACTAGATATGGCCCATGTGTGTAGGAAGCACAGTTCTTTTGTACTCATCAAGCTCACTGTTCTGGCCTTATAGGAAACACAGTAGATTAGAAGTGTGCTCTTTCCTCCAAAGCAGAGTGTGTTTCTTGTAAGGCGAGCTAGCGTTTGTTTCCCAGTCCTAAATGGAGTTGAATCACATGCAGTTTCTGGTCCTACGAGCAAGAGTTGTTTTCTGGTAAGAAGAGTCACTATTGCGCTCCCATTGCCATACACAGTGCAAATAGCACTGGCGTCTGTACCCTGCATATACAGCGTATTGGACTGAAGAGGATGTTCTGTTCTTTTCAGTTTCCTAAGCAGAGTTGAACTAGATATGGCCCGTGTGTGTGGGAAGCACAGTTCTTTTGTTCTGAGCTAGCTCACATTTCGAACCCCATAGGAAACACAGTAGAGTAGAAGAGTGCATTTTTCTCAAAAGCAGAGTGTGTTTCTTGTAAGGCGAGCTAGCGTTTGTTTCCCAGTCCTAAATGGAGTTGAATCACATGCAGTTTCTGGTCCTACGAGCAAGAGTGGTTCTGGTAAAAAGAGTCACTATTGCGCTCCCAATGCTGTACACAGTGCAAATAGCACTCATGTCTGTTCCCAGCAAGTACAGTGTATTGGACTGAAGAGGAGCTACTGTTCTTGTCAGTTTCCTAAGCAGAGTTGAACTAGATATGGCCCGTGTGCGTAGGAAGCACAGTTCTTTTGTTCTGAGCAAGCTCACTGTTCGGAACCCATAGGACATATAGTAGAGAAGAAGAGTGCTCTTTTCTCAAAAGCAGAGTGTGTTTCTTGTAAGGCGAGCTAGCGTTTGTTTCCCAGTCCTAAATGGAGATGAATCACATGCAGTTTCTGGTCTTACTAGCAAGAGATTTTTCTGGTAATAAGAGTGACTATTGCGCTCCCATTGTCATACTCAGGTCAAATAGCACTAGCCTCTGTTCCCAGCATGTACAGTGTATTGGACTAAAGAGGATCTACTGTTCTTGTCAGGTTCCTAAGCAGAGTTGAACTAGATATGGCCCATGTGTGTAGGAAGCACAGTTCTTTTGTACTCAGCAAGCTCACTGTTCTGGCCCTATAGGAAACACAGTAGAGTAGAAGAGTGCTCTTTCCTCAAAAGCAGAGTGTGTTTTTTGTAAGGCGAGCTAGCGTTTGTTTCGCGGTCATAAATGGAGTTGAATCACATGCAGTTTCCGTTCCTACGAACAAGAGTTATTTTCTGGTAAGGAAAGTCACTGTTGCGCTCCCATTGCCATACACAGTGCAATTAGCACTCCCTTCTGTTCCCAGCAAGTACAGTGTATTGGACTGAAGAGGAGCTACTGTTCTTGTCAGTTTCCTAAGCAGAATTGAACTAGATATGGCCCGTGTGTGTAGGAAGCACAGTTCTTTTGTTCTGAGCAAGCTCACTGTTTGGACCCCATAGGAAACACAGTCAGGTAGAAGAGTGCTCTTTTCTCAGAAGCAGAGTGTGTTTCTTGTATGGCAAGCTAGCGTTTGTTTCCCAGTCCCAAATGGAGTTGAATCACATGCAATTTCTGGTCCTACGAGCAAGAGTTGTTTTCTGGTAAGAAGAGTCACTATTGTGCTCCCATTGCCATACACAGTGCAAATAGCACTGGCGTCTGTACCCAGCATGTACAGTGTATTAGACTGAAGAGGATCTACTGTTTTCGTCAGTTTCCTAAGCAGAATTGAATTAGATATGGTCCGTGTGTGTAGGAAGCACAGTTATTTTGTTCTGAGCAAGCTCACTGTTTGGACCCCATAGGAAACACAGTAGAGTAGAAGAGTGCTCTTTTCTCAAAAGCAGAGTGTGTTTCTTGTATGGCGAGCTAGCGTTTGTTTCCCAGTCCTACATGGAGTTGAATCACATGCAGTTTCTGGTCCTACGAGCAATGGATGTTTTCTGGTAAGAAGAGTCACTATTGTGCTCCCATTGCCATACACAGTGCAAATAGCACTGGTGTCTGTACACAGCATGTACAGTGTATTGGACTGAAGAGGAGCTACTGTTCTTGTCAGTTTCCTAAGCAGAGTTGAACTAGATATGGCCCGTGTGTGTATTAAGCACAGTTCTTTTGTACTCAGCAAGCTCACTGTTCTGGCCCTATAGGAAACACAGTAGAGTAGAAGAGTGCTCTTTCCTCCAAAGCAGAGTGTGTTTCTTCTAAGGCGAGCTAGAGTTTGTTTCCCAGTCCTAAATGGAGTTGAATCACATGCAGTTTCCGTTCCTACGAGCAAGAGTTGTTTTCTGGTAAGGAAAGTCACTATTGCGCTCCCATTGCCATACACAGTGCAAATAGCACTAGCGTCTGTTCCCAGCAAGTACAGTGTATTGGACTGAAGAGGAGCTACTGTTGTTGTCAGTTTCCTAAGCAGAATTGAACTAGATATGGCCCGTGTGTGTAGGAAGCACAGTTCTTTTGTTCTGAGCAAGCTCACTGTTTGGACCCCATAGGAAACACAGTAGAGTAGAAGAGTGCTCTTTTCTCAAAAGCAGAGTGTGTTTCTTGTAAGGCGAGCTAGGGTTTGTTTCCCAGTCCTAAGTGGAGTTGAATCACATGCAGTTTCTGGTCCTACGAGCAAGAGTTGTTTTCTGGTAAGAAGAGTCACTATTGCGCTCCCATTGCCATACACAGTGCAAATAGCACTGGCGTCTGTACCCAGCATGTACAGCGTATTGGACTGAAGAGGATGTTCTGTTCTTTTCAGTTTCCTAAGCAGAGTTGAACTAGATATGGCCCGTGTGTGTAGGAAGCACAGTTCTTTTGTTCTGAGCAAGCTCACATTTCGAACCCCATAGGAAACACAGTAGAGTAGAAGAGTGCTCTTTTCTCAAAAGCAGAGTGTGTTTCTTGTAAGGCGAGCTAGCGTTTGTTTCCCAGTCCTAAATGGAGTTGAATCACATGCAGTTTCTGGTCCTACGAGCAAGAGTTGTTTTCTGGTAAGAAGAGTCACTATTGCGCTCCCATTGCCATACACAGTGCAAATAGCACTGGCGTCTGTACCCAGCATGTACAGCGTATTGGACTGAAGAGGATCTTCTGTTCTTTTCAGTTTCCTAAGCAGAGTTGAACTAGATATGGCCCGTGTGTGTAGGAAGCACAGTTCTTTTGTTCGGAGCAAGCTCACATTTCGAACATCATAGGAAACACAGTAGAGTAGAAGAGTGCATTTTTCTCAAAAGCAGAGTGTGTTTCATGTAATGCGAGCTAGCGTTTGTTTCCCAGTCCTAAATGGAGTTGAATCACATGCAGTTTCCGTTCCTACGAGCAAGAGTTATTTTCTGGTAAGGAAAGTCACTATTGTGCTTCCATTGCCATACACAGTGCAATTAGCACTCCCGTCTGTTTCCAGCAAGTACAGTGTATTGGACTGAAGAGGAGCTACTGTTCTTGTCAGTTTCCTAAGCAGAATTGAACTAGATATGGCGCGTGTGTGTAGGAAGCAAAGTTCTTTTGTTCTGAGCAAGCTCACTGTTTGGACCGCATAGGAAACACATTAGAGTAGAAGAGTGCTCTTTTCTCAAAAGCAGAGTGTGTTTCTTGTATGTCGAGCTAGCGTTTGTTTCCCAGTCCTACATGGAGTTGAATCACATGCAGTTTCTGGTCCTACGAGCAAGGGATGTTTTCTGGTAAAAAGAGTCACTATTGCGCTCCCATTGCCATACACAGTGCAAATAGCACTGGCGTCTGTACACAGCATGTACAGTGTATTGGACTGAATAGGATCTACTGTTCTTGTCAGTTTCCTAAGAAGAATTGAACTAGATACGGCCCGTGTGTGTAGGAAGCACAGTTCTTTTGTTCTGAGCAAGCTCACTGTTCTGGCCCTATAGGAAACACAGTAGAGTAGAAGAGTACTCTTTTCTCAAAAGCAGAGTGTGTTTCTTGTAAGGCGAGCCAGCGTTTGTTTCCCAGTCCTAAATGGAGTTGAATCACATGCAGTTTCTGGTCCTACGAGCAAGAGTTGTTTTCTGGTAAGGAAAGTCACTATTGCGCTCCCATTGCCATACACAGTGCAAATAGCACTCGCGTCTGTTCCCAGCAAGTACAGTGTATTGGACTGAAGAGGAGCTATTGTTCTTGTCAGTTTCCTAAGCAGAGTTGAACTAGATATGACCCGTGCGTTCAGGAAGCACAATTCTTTTGTTTTGAGCAAGCTCACTGTTTGGACCCCATAGGAAACACAGTAGGGTAGAAGAGAGCTCTTTTCACAAAAGCAGAGTGTGTTTCTTGTAAGGCGAGCTAGTGTTTGTTTCCCAGTCCTAAGTGGATTGAATCAAATGCAGTTTCAGGTCCTAAGAGCAAGAGTTGTTTTCTGGTAAGTAGAGTCACTATTGTGCTCCCATTGCCGTACACAGTACAAATAGCACTAGCGTCTGTTCCCAGTAAGTACAGTGTATTGGACTGAAGAGGAGCTACTGTTCTTGTCAGTTTCCTAGGCAGAGTTGAACTAGATATGGACCGTGTGTGTAGGAAGCACAGTTCTTTTGTCTGAGCAAGCTCACTGTTCTGGCCCTATAGTTAACACAGCAGAGTAGTACAATGCTCTTTTCTCAAAAGCAGAGTGTGTTTCTTGTAAGGCGAGCTAGCGTTTGTTTCCCAGTCCTAAATGGAGTTGAATCAAATGCAGTTGTTGGTCCTACGAGCAAGAGTTGTTTTCTGGTAAGAAGAGTCACTATTGCGCTCCCATTGCCATACACAGTACAAATAGCACTCGCGTCTGTTCCCAGCAAGTACAGTGTATTGGACTGAAGAGGAGCTACTTTTCTTGTCAGTTTCCTAAGCAGAGTTGAACTAGGTATGGCTGGTGTGTGTAGGAAGCACAGTTCTTTTGTACTCAGCAAGCTCACTGTTCTGGCCCTATAGGAAACACAGTAGCGTAGAAGTGTTCTCTTTCCTCAAAAGCAGAGTGTGTTTCTTGTAAGGCGAGCTAACGTTTGTTTCCCAGTCCTAAATGGAGTTGAATCACATGCAGTTTCACGTCCTACGAGCAAGAGTTGTTTTCTGGTAAGGAAACTCACTATTGTGCTCCCATTGCCATACACAGTGCAAATAGCTCTCGCGTCTGTTGCCAGCAAGTACAGTGTATTGGACTGAAGAGGAGCTACTGTTCTTGTCAGTTTCCTAAGCAGAGTTGAACTAAATATGACCCGTGTGTGTAGGAAGCACAGTTCTTTTGTTCTGAGCAAGCTCACTGTTTGGAACCCATAGGAAACACAGTAGAGTAGATGTGTGCCCTATTCTCAAAAGCAGAGTGTGTTTCTTGTAAGGCGAGCTAGCGTTTGTTTCTCAATCCTAAATGGAGTTGAATCACATGCAGTTTCTTTTCCTACGGGGAAGAGTTGTTTTGTGGTAAGAAGAGTCACTATTGCGCTGCCATTGTCTTACACAGGGCAAATGGCACTGGCGTCTGTTCCCAGTAAGCACAGTGTATTGGGCTGAAGAGGAGCTAATGTTCTTGTCATTTTCCTAAGAAGAGTTGAATTAGATATGGCGCGAGTGTGTAGGAAGCACAGTTCTTTTGTTCTCAGCAACCTCACAGTTCGGACCCCATAGAAATCACAGTAGAGTTGAAGAGTGTACTTTACTCAAGAAGAAGAGTGTGTTTCTTGTAAGGTGAGCTAGCGTTTGTTTCCCAGTCCTAAATGGAGTTGAATGACATTCACTTTCTGGTCCTACGAACAAGAGTTGTTTTCTGGTAAGAAGAGTAACGATTGCGCTCCCATTGCTGTACACAGTGCAAATAGCACTCGCGTATGTTCCCAGCAAGTGCAGTGTATTGGACTGAAGAGGATCTACTGTTCTTGTCAGTTTCCTAAGCAGAGTTAAACTAGATATGGCCCGTGTGTGTAGGAAGCACAGTTCTTTTCTTCTGAGCAAGCTCACTGTTCAGGCCCTATAGGAAACACAGTAGAGTAAAAGAGTGCTCTTTTCTCAAAAGCAGAGTGTGTTTCTTGTAAGGCGAGCTAGTGTTTGTTTCCCAGTCCTAAATGGAGTTGAATCACATGCAGTTTCTGGTCCTACAAGCAAGAGTTGTTTTCTGGTAAGAAGAGTCACTATTGCGCTCCCATTGTCATACACAGCACAAAGAGCACTGGCTTCTGTTCCCAGCATGTACAGTGTATTGGACTGAAGAGGATCTACTGTTCTTGTCAGGTTCCTAAGCAGAGTTGAACTAGATATGGCCCATGTGTGTAGGAAGCACAGTTCTTTTGTACTCAGCAAGCTCACTGTTCTGGCGCTATAGGAAACACAGTAGAGTAGAAGTGTGCTCTTTCCTCAAAAGCAGAGTGTGTTTCTTGTAAGTCGAGCTAGCGTTTGTTTCCCAGTCCTAAATGTAGTTGAATCACATGCAGTTTCTGGTCCTAGGAGCAAGAATTGTTTTTTGGTAAGAAGAGTCACTATTGCGCTCCCATTGTCATACACAATGCAAATAGCACTGGCGTCTGTTCCCAGCAACTACAGTGTATTGGACTGAAGAGGATCTACTGTTCTTGTCAGTTTCCTAAGCAAAACTGAACTAGATATGGCCATGTGTAGGAAGCACAGTTCTTTTGTTCTGAGCAAGCTCACTGTTCTGGCGCTATAGGAAACACAGTAGAGTAGAAGAGTGCTGTTTTCTCAAAAGCAGAGTGTGTTTCTTGTAAGGCGAGCTAGCGTTTGTTTCCAAGTTCTAAATGGAGTTGAATCACATGCAGTTTTTGGTCCTACACGGAAGAGTTGTTTTCTGGTAAGGAAAGTCACTATTGTGCTCCCATTGCCATACACAGTGCAAATAGCCCTCGCATCTGTTCCCATCAAGTACAGTGTATTGGGCTGAAGAGGAGCTAATGTTCTTGTCATTTTCCTAAGCAGAGTTGAATTAGATATGGCGCGAGTGTGTAGGAAGCCCAGTTCTTTTGTTCTCAGCAACCTCACAATTCGGACCCCATAGTAATCAAAGTAGAGTTGAAGATTGTACTTTACTCAAGAAGAAGAGTGTGTTTCTTGTAAGGTGAGCTATCGTTTGTTTCCCATTCCTAAATGGAGTTGAATGACATTCACTTTCTGGTCCTATGAACAAGAGTTGTTTTCTGGTAAGAAGAGTAACTATTGCGCTCCCATTGCTGTACACAGTGCAAAGAGCACTCGCGTATGTGCCCAGCAAGTGCAGTGTATTGGACTGAAGAGGAGCTACTGTTCTTGTCAGTTTCCTAAGCAGTGTTTAACTAGATATGACCCGTGTGTGTAGGAAGCACAGTTCTTTTGTTCTGAGCAAGCTCACTGTTTGGACCCCATAGGAAACACAGTAGAGTAGATGTGTGCCCTATTCTCAAAAGCAGAGTGTGTTTCTTGTAAGGCGAGCTAGCGTTTTTCCCAATCCTAAATGGAGTTGAATCACATGCAGTTTCTGGTCCTACGAGCAAGAGTTGTTTTTTGGTAAGAAGAGTCACTATTGTGCTCCCATTGTCATACACAGGGCAAATAGCACTGGCGTCTGTTCCCAGTAAGTACAGTGTATTGGACTGAAAAGGATCTACTGTTCTTGTCAGTTTCCTAAGGAGAATTGAACTAGATATGGCCCGTGTGTGTAGGAAGCACAGTTCTTTTGTTCTGAGCAAGCTCACTGTTCTGTCCCTATGAAAAACACAGTAGAGTAGAAAAGGGCTCTTTTCTCAAAAGCAGAGTGTGTTTCTTCTAAGGCGAGCTAGCATTTGTTTCTCAGTCCTAAATGGAGTTGAATCAAATGCAGTTTTTGGTCCTACGAGCAAGAGTTGTTTTCTGGTAAGAAGAGTCAGTATTGCGCTCCCATTGCCATACACAGTACATATAGCACTCGCGTTTGTTTAATGCAAGTACAGTGTAATGGTCTGAAGAGGAGCTACTGTTCTTGTCAGTTTCCTAAGCAGAGTTGAACTAGATATGGCCCGTGTGTGTAGGAAGCACACTTCTTTTGTTCTGACCAAGCTCACTGTTCGAACCCCATAGGAAACACAGTAGAGTAGAAGAGTGCTCTTTTCTCAAAAGCAGAGTGTGTTTCTTGTAAGGTGAGCTAGCATTTGTTTCCCAGTCCTAAATGGAGTTGAAATACACATGCAGTTTCTGGTCCTACGAGCAAGATTTGTTTTCTGGTAAGAAGAGTCACTATTGCGCTCCCATTTTCATACACAATGCAAATAGCACTGGCGTCTGTTCCCAGCAAGTACAGTGTATTGGACTGAAGAGGATCTGCTGTTCTTGTCAGTTTCCTAAGCAGAATTGAACTAGATATGGCCCGTGTGTGTAGGAAGCACAGTTCTTTTGTTCTGAGCAAGCTCACTGTTCTGGCCCTACAGGAAACACAGTAGAGTAGAAGAGTGCTCTTTCCTCAAAAGCAGAGTCTATTTCTTGTAAGGCGAGCTAGTGTTTGTTTCCCAGTCCTAAATGGAGTTGAATCACATGCAGTTTCTGGTCCTAAGAGCAAGAGTTGTTTTCTGGTAAGAAGAGTCACTATTGTGCTCCCATTGCTGTTCAGAGTGCAAATAGCACTCGCGTCTGTTCCCAGCAAGTACAGTGTATTGGACTGAAGAGGAGCTACTGTTCTTGTTAGTTCCCTAAGCAGAGTTGAACTAGATATGGCCCGTTTGTGTAGGAAGCACAGTTCTTTTGTTCTGAGCAAGCTCACTGTTCTGGCGCTATAGGAAACACATTAGAGTAGAAGAGTGATGTTTTCTCAAAAGCAGAGTGTGTTTCTTTTAAGGCGAGCTAGCGTGTGTTTCCAAGTCCTAAATGGAGTTGAATCACATGCAGTTTCTGGTCCTACACGCAAGAGTTGTTTTCTGGTAAGGAAAGTCACTATTGTGCTCCCATTGCTATACACAGTGCAAATAGCACTCGCATCTGTTCCCAGCAAGTACAGTGTATTGGACTGAAGAGGAGCTACTGTTCATGTCATTTTCCTAAGCAGAGTTGAATTAGATATGGCGTGAGTGTGTAGGAAGCACAGTTCTTTTGTTCTCAGCAAGCTCACTGTTCGAACCCCATAGAAAACACAGTAGAGTAGAAGAGTGCTCTTTACTCAAAAAGAAGACTGTGTTTCTTGTAAGGCGAGCTAGTGTTTGTTTCCCAGTCCTAAATGGAGTTGAATCACATGCAGTTTTTGGTCTTATGAGCAAGAGTTGTTTTCTGGTAAGAAGAGTCACTATTGCACTCCAATTGCCATACACAGAGCAAATAGCACTCGCGTCTGTTTTCAGCAAGTACAGTGTATTGGACTGAAGAGGAGCTACTGTTCTTGTCAGTTTCCTGAGCAGAATTGAACTAGATATGGCCCGTGTCTAGGAAGCACAGTTCTTTTGTTCTGAGCAAGCTCACTGTTCTGGTCCTATAGGAAACACAGTAGAGTAGAAGAGTGCTCTTTTCTCAAAAGCAGAGTGTGTTTCTTGTAAGGCGAGCTTGCGTTTGTTTCCCAGTCTTAAATGGAGTTGAATCTCATGCAGTTTCTGGTCCTATGAGCAAGAGTTGTTTTGTGGTATGAAGAGTCACTATTGCTCTCCCATTGCCATACACAGTGCAAATAGCACTCGCATCTGTTCCCAGCAAGTACAGTGTATTGGACTGAAGATGATCTACTGTTCTTGTCAGTTTCCTAAGTAGAATTGAACTAGATATGGCCGTGTGTGTAGGAAGCACAGTTCTTTTGTTCTGAGCAAGCTCACTGTTCTGGCACTAAAGGAAACACAGTAGAGTAGAAGAGTGCTCCTTCCTCAAAAGCAGAGTGTGTTACTTGTAAGGCGAGGTAGCATTGGTTTCCCAGTCCTAAATGGAGTTGAATCACATGCAGTTTTTGGTCCTACGAGCAAGAGTTGCTTTCTGGTAAGGAAAGTCACTATTGTGGTCCCATTGCCATACACAGTGAAATAGCACTGGCATCTGTTGCCAGCAAGTACAGTGTATTGGACTGAAGAGGAGCTACTTCTCTTCTCAGTTTCCTCAGCAGAGATGAACTAGATATGGCCCGAGTGTAGGAAGCACAGTTCGTTTGTTCTGAGCAAGTTCTCTGTTTGGAACCATAGGAAACACAGTAGAGCAGAAGTGTGCTCTTTTGTCAAAAGCAGAGTGTGTTTCTTGTAAGGCGAGCTAGCGTTTGTTTCCCAGTCCTAAATGGAGTTGAAATACACATGCAGTTTCTGGTCCTACGAGCAAGAGTTGTTTTCTGGTAATGAGAGTCCATTTTGTGCTCCCTTTGCCATACACAGTACAAATAGCACTCGCGTCTGTTCCCAGCAAGTACAGTGTATTGGACTGAAGAGAGGCTACTGTTCTTGTCAGTCTTGTAAGCAGAATTGAACTAGATATGGCCCGTGTGTGTAGGAAGCACAGTTCTTTTGTTCTGAGCAAGCTCACTGTTCTGTCCCTATGAAAAACACAGTATAGTAGAAAAGGGCTCTTTTCTCAAAAGCAGAGTGTGTTTCTTCTAAGGCGAGCTAGCATTTGTTTCTCAGTCCTAAATGGAGTTGAATCAAATGCAGTTTTTGGTCCTACGAGCAAGAGTTGTTTTCTGGTAAGAAGAGTCAGTATTGCGCTCCCATTGCCATACACAGTACATATAGCACTCGCGTTTGTTTAACGCAAGTACAGTGTATTGGTCTGAAGAGGAGCTACTGTTCTTGTCAGTTTCCTAAGCAGAGTTGAACTAGATATGTCCCGTGTGTGTAGGAAGCACACTTCTTTTGTTCTGACCAAGCTCACTGTTCGAACCCCATAGGAAACCCAGTAGAGTAGAAGAGTGCTCTTTTCTCAAAAGCAGAGTGTGTTTCTTGTAAGGTGAACTAGCATTTGTTTCCCAGTCCTAAATGGAGTTGAAATACACATGCAGTTTCTGGTCCTACGAGCAAGATTTGTTTTCTGGTAAGAAGAGTCACTATTGCGCTCCCATTTTCATACACAATGCAAATAGCACTGGCGTCTGTTCCCAGCAAGTACAGTGTATTGGACTGAAGAGGATCTGCTGTTCTTGTCAGTTTCCTAAGCAGAGTTGAACTAGATATGGCCCGTGTGTGTAGGAAGCACAGTTCTTTTGTTCTGAGCAAGCTCACATTTCGAACATCATAGGAAACACAGTAGAGTAGAAGAGTGCATTTTTCTCAAAAGCAGAGTGTGTTTCTTGTAAGGCGAGCTAGCGTTTGTTTCCCAGTCCTAAATGGAGTTGAATCACATGCAGTTTCCGTTCCTATGAGCAAGAGGTATTTTCTGGTAAGGAAAGTCACTATTGTGCTTCCATTGCCATACACAGTGCAATTAGCACTCCCGTCTGTTTCCAGCAAGTACAGTGTATTGGACTGAAGAGGAGCTACTGTTCTTGTCAGTTTCCTAAGCAGAATTGAACTAGATATGGCCCGTGTGTGTAGGAAGCAAAGTTCTTTTGTTCTGAGCAAGCTCACTGTTTGGACCCCATAGGAAACACAGTAGAGTAGAAGAGTACTCTTTTCTCAAAAGCAGAGTGTGTTTCTTGTATGTCGAGCTAGCGTTTGTTTCCCAGTCCTACATGGAGTTGAATCACATGCAGTTTCTGGTCCTACGAGCAAGGGATGTTTTCTGGTAAAAAGAGTCACTATTGCGCTCCCATTGCCATACACAGTGCAAATAGCACTGGCGTCTGTACACAGCATGTACAGTGTATTGGACTGAATAGGATCTACTGTTCTTGTCAGTTTCCTAAGAAGAATTGAACTAGATACGGCCCGTGTGTGTAGGAAGCACAATTCTTTTGTTCTGAGCAAGCTCACTGTTCTGGCCCTATAGGAAACACAGTAGAGTAGAAGAGTACTCTTTTCTCAAAAGCAGAGTGTGTTTCTTGTAAGGCGAGCTAGCGTTTGTTTCCCAGTCCTAAATGGAGTTGAATCACATGCAGTTTCTGGTCCTACGAGCAAGAGTTGTTTTCTGGTAAGGAAAGTCACTATTGCGCTCCCATTGCCATACACAGTGCAAATAGCACTCGCGTCTGTTCCCAGCAAGTACAGTGTATTGGACTGAAGAGGAGCTATTGTTCTTGTCAGTTTCCTAAGCAGAGTTGAACTAGATATGACCCGTGCGTGCAGGAAGCACAATTCTTTTGTTTTGAGCAAGCTCACTGTTTGGACCCCATAGGAAACACAGTAGAGTAGAAGAGAGCTCTTTTCACAAAAGCAGAGTGTGTTTCTTGTAAGGCGAGCTAGCGTTTGTTTCCCAGTCCTAAGTGGATTGAATCAAATGCAGTTTCAGGTCCTAAGAGCAAGAGTTGTTTTCTGGTAAGTAGAGTCACTATTGTGCTCCCATTGCCGTACACAGTACAAATAGCACTAGCGTCTGTTCCCAGTAAGTACAGTGTATTGGACTGAAGAGGAGCTACTGTTCTTGTCAGTTTCCTAGGCAGAGTTGAACTAGATATGGACCGTGTGTGTAGGAAGCACAGTTCTTTTGTCTGAGCAAGCTCACTGTTCTGGCCCTATAGTTAACACAGCAGAGTAGTACAATGCTCTTTTCTCAAAAGCAGAGTGTGTTTCTTGTAAGGCGAGCTAGCGTTTGTTTCCCAGTCCTAAATGGAGTTGAATCAAATGCAGTTGTTGGTCCTACGAGCAAGAGTTGTTTTCTGGTAAGAAGAGTCACTATTGCGCTCCCATTGCCATACACAGTACAAATAGCACTCGCGTCTGTTCCCAGCAAGTACAGTGTATTGGACTGAAGAGGAGCTACTTTTCTTGTCAGTTTCCTAAGCAGAGTTGAACTAGGTATGGCTGGTGTGTGTAGGAAGCACAGTTCTTTTGTACTCAGCAAGCTCACTGTTCTGGCCCTATAGGAAACACAGTAGCGTAGAAGTGTTCTCTTTCCTCAAAAGCAGAGTGTGTTTCTTGTAAGGCGAGCTAACGTTTGTTTCCCAGTCCTAAATGGAGTTGAATCACATGCAGTTTCACGTCCTACGAGCAAGAGTTGTTTTCTGGTAAGGAAACTCACTATTGTGCTCCCATTGCCATACACAGTGCAAATAGCTCTCGCGTCTGTTGCCAGCAAGTACAGTGTATTGGACTGAAGAGGAGCTACTGTTCTTGTCAGTTTCCTAAGCAGAGTTGAACTAAATATGACCCGTGTGTGTAGGAAGCACAGTTCTTTTGTTCTGAGCAAGCTCACTGTTTGGAACCCATAGGAAACACAGTAGAGTAGATGTGTGCCCTATTCTCAAAAGCAGAGTGTGTTTCTTGTAAGGCGAGCTAGCGTTTGTTTCTCAATCCTAAATGGAGTTGAATCACATGCAGTTTCTTTTCCTACGGGGAAGAGTTGTTTTGTGGTAAGAAGAGTCACTATTGCGCTGCCATTGTCTTACACAGGGCAAATGGCACTGGCGTCTGTTCCCAGTAAGCACAGTGTATTGGGCTGAAGAGGAGCTAATGTTCTTGTCATTTTCCTAAGAAGAGTTGAATTAGATATGGCGCGAGTGTGTAGGAAGCACAGTTCTTTTGTTCTCAGCAACCTCACAGTTCGGAACCCGTAGAAATCACAGTAGAGTTGAAGAGTGTACTTTACTCAAGAAGAAGAGTGTGTTTCTTGTAAGGTGAGCTAGCGTTTGTTTCCCAGTCCTAAATGGAGTTGAATGACATTCACTTTCTGGTCCTACGAACAAGAGTTGTTTTCTGGTAAGAAGAGTAACGATTGCGCTCCCATTGCTGTACACAGTGCAAATAGCACTCGCGTATGTTCCCAGCAAGTGCAGTGTATTGGACTGAAGAGGATCTACTGTTCTTGTCAGTTTCCTAAGCAGAGTTAAACTAGATATGGCCCGTGTGTGTAGGAAGCACAGTTCTTTTCTTCTGAGCAAGCTCACTGTTCAGGCCCTATAGGAAACACAGTAGAGTAAAAGAGTGCTCTTTTCTCAAAAGCAGAGTGTGTTTCTTGTAAGGCGAGCTAGTGTTTGTTTCCCAGTCCTAAATGGAGTTGAATCACATGCAGTTTCTGGTCCTACAAGCAAGAGTTGTTTTCTGGTAAGAAGAGTCACTATTGCGCTCCCATTGTCATACACAGCACAAAGAGCACTGGCTTCTGTTCCCAGCATGTACAGTGTATTGGACTGAAGAGGATCTACTGTTCTTGTCAGGTTCCTAAGCAGAGTTGAACTAGATATGGCCCATGTGTGTAGGAAGCACAGTTCTTTTGTACTCAGCAAGCTCACTGTTCTGGCGCTATAGGAAACACAGTAGAGTAGAAGTGTGCTCTTTCCTCAAAAGCAGAGTGTGTTTCTTGTAAGTCGAGCTAGCGTTTGTTTCCCAGTCCTAAATGTAGTTGAATCACATGCAGTTTCTGGTCCTAGGAGCAAGAATTGTTTTTTGGTAAGAAGAGTCACTATTGCGCTCCCATTGTCATACACAATGCAAATAGCACTGGCGTCTGTTCCCAGCAACTACAGTGTATTGGACTGAAGAGGATCTACTGTTCTTGTCAGTTTCCTAAGCAAAACTGAACTAGATATGGCCATGTGTAGGAAGCACAGTTCTTTTGTTCTGAGCAAGCTCACTGTTCTGGCGCTATAGGAAACACAGTAGAGTAGAAGAGTGCTGTTTTCTCAAAAGCAGAGTGTGTTTCTTGTAAGGCGAGCTAGCGTTTGTTTCCAAGTTCTAAATGGAGTTGAATCACATGCAGTTTTTGGTCCTACACGCAAGAGTTGTTTTCTGGTAAGGAAAGTCACTATTGTGCTCCCATTGCCATACACAGTGCAAATAGCCCTCGCATCTGTTCCCATCAAGTACAGTGTATTGGGCTGAAGAGGAGCTAATGTTCTTGTCATTTTCCTAAGCAGAGTTGAATTAGATATGGCGCGAGTGTGTAGGAAGCCCAGTTCTTTTGTTCTCAGCAACCTCACAATTCGGACCCCATAGTAATCAAAGTAGAGTTGAAGATTGTACTTTACTCAAGAACAAGAGTGTGTTTCTTGTAAGGTGAGCTATCGTTTGTTTCCCATTCCTAAATGGAGTTGAATGACATTCACTTTCTGGTCCTATGAACAAGAGTTGTTTTCTGGTAAGAAGAGTAACTATTGCGCTCCCATTGCTGTACACAGTGCAAAGAGCACTCGCGTATGTGCCCAGCAAGTGCAGTGTATTGGACTGAAGAGGAGCTACTGTTCTTGTCAGTTTCCTAAGCAGAGTTTAACTAGATATGACCCGTGTGTGTAGGAAGCACAGTTCTTTTGTTCTGAGCAAGCTCACTGTTTGGACCCCATAGGAAACACAGTAGAGTAGATGTGTGCCCTATTCTCAAAAGCAGAGTGTGTTTCTTGTAAGGCGAGCTAGCGTTTTTCCCAATCCTAAATGGAGTTGAATCACATGCAGTTTCTGGTCCTACGAGCAAGAGTTGTTTTTTGGTAAGAAGAGTCACTATTGTGCTCCCATTGTCATACACAGGGCAAATAGCACTGGCGTCTGTTCCCAGTAAGTACAGTGTATTGGACTGAAAAGGATCTACTGTTCTTGTCAGTTTCCTAAGGAGAATTGAACTAGATATGGCCCGTGTGTGTAGGAAGCACAGTTCTTTTGTTCTGAGCAAGCTCACTGTTCTGTCCCTATGAAAAACACAGTAGAGTAGAAAAGGGCTCTTTTCTCAAAAGTAGAGTGTGTTTCTTCTAAGGCGAGCTAGCATTTGTTTCTCAGTCCTAAATGGAGTTGAATCAAATGCAGTTTTTGGTCCTACGAGCAAGAGTTGTTTTCTGGTAAGAAGAGTCAGTATTGCGCTCCCATTGCCATACACAGTACATATAGCACTCGCGTTTGTTTAATGCAAGTACAGTGTAATGGTCTGAAGAGGAGCTACTGTTCTTGTCAGTTTCCTAAGCAGAGTTGAACTAGATATGGCCCGTGTGTGTAGGAAGCACACTTCTTTTGTTCTGACCAAGCTCACTGTTCGAACCCCATAGGAAACACAGTAGAGTAGAAGAGTGCTCTTTTCTCAAAAGCATAGTGTGTTTCTTGTAAGGTGAGCTAGCATTTGTTTCCCAGTCCTAAATGGAGTTGAAATACACATGCAGTTTCTGGTCCTACGAGCAAGATTTGTTTTCTGGTAAGAAGAGTCACTATTGCGCTCCCATTTTCATACACAATGCAAATAGCACTGGCGTCTGTTCCCAGCAAGTACAGTGTATTGGACTGAAGAGGAGCTACTGTTCTTGTTAGTTCCCTAAGCAGAGTTGAACTAGATATGGCCCGTTTGTGTAGGAAGCACAGTTCTTTTGTTCTGAGCAAGCTCACTGTTCTGGCGCTATAGGAAACACATTAGAGTAGAAGATTGCTCTTTCCTCAAAAGCAGAGTGTGTTTCTTTTAAGGCGAGCTAGCGTGTGTTTCCAAGTCCTAAATGGAGTTGAATCACATGCAGTTTCTGGTCCTACACGCAAGAGTTGTTTTCTGGTAAGGAAAGTCACTATTGTGCTCCCATTGCTATACACAGTGCAAATAGCACTCGCATCTGTTCCCAGCAAGTACAGTGTATTGGACTGAAGAGGAGCTACTGTTCATGTCATTTTCCTAAGCAGAGTTGAATTAGATATGGCGTGAGTGTGTAGGAAGCACAGTTCTTTTGTTCTCAGCAAGCTCACTGTTCGAACCCCATAGAAAACACAGTAGAGTAGAAGAGTGCTCTTTACTCAAAAAGAAGACTGTGTTTCTTGTAAGGCGAGCTAGTGTTTGTTTCCCAGTCCTAAATGGAGTTGAATCACATGCAGTTTTTGGTCCTACGAGCAAGAGTTGTTTTTTGGTAAGGAAAGTCACTATTGCGCTCCATTTCCATACACAGTGCAAATAGCACTCGCGTCTGTTCGAAGCAAGTACAGTGTATTGGACTGAAGAGAAGCTACTGTTCTCGTCAGTTTCCAAAGCAGAATTGAACTAGATATGGCCCATGTGTGTAGGAAGCATAGTTCTTTTGTTCAGAGAAAGCTCACTGTTCTGGCCCTATAGGAAACACTGTAGAGTAGAAGAGTGCTCTTTTCTAAAAAACTGAGTGTGTTTCATGTCAGGCGAGCTAGCGTTTGTTTCCCAGTCCAAAATAGAGCTGAATCACATGCAGTTTCTGGTCCTAGGAGCAAGAGTTGTTTTCTGGTAAGAAGAGTCACTATTGTGCTCCCATTGCCGTACACAGTGCAAATAGCACTCGCGTCTGTTCCCAGCAAGTACACTGTATTGGACTGAAGAGGAGCTACTGTTCTTGTCAGTTTCCTAAGCAGAGTTGAACTAGATATGGCCCGTGTGTGTAGGAAGCACAGTTCTTTTGTTCTCAGCAAGCTCACTGTTCTGGCCCTATAGGAAACACAGTAGAGTAGAAGAGTGCTCCTTTCTCAAAAGCAGAAAGTGTTTCTTGTAAGGCAAGCTAGTGTTTGTTTCCCAGTTCTAAATGGAGTAAATCACATGCAGTTTCTGGTCCTATGAGCAAGAGTTGTTTTCTGGTAAGAAGAGTCACTATTGCGCTCCCATTTCCGTACACAGTTCAAATAGCCCTCGCGTCTGTTCCCAGCAAGTACAGTGTATTGGACTGAAGAGGAGCTACTGTTCTTGTGAGTTTCCTAAGCAGAGTTGAACTACATATGGCCCGTGTGTGTAGGAAGCACAGTTCTTTTTTTCTCAGCAAGCTCACTGATCGGACCCCATAGGAAACACAGTAGAGTAGAAGAGTGCTCTTTTCTCAAAAGCAGAGTGTGTTTCTTGTAAGGCAAGCTAGGGTTTGTTTCCCAGTCCTAAATGGAGTTGAATCAAATGCATTTTTTGGTCTTATGAGCAAGAGTTGTTTTCTGGTAAGAAGAGTCACTATTGCACTCCAATTGCCATACACAGAGCAAATAGCACTCGCGTCTGTTTTCAGCAAGTACAGTGTATTGGACTGAAGAGGAGCTACTTCTCTTCTCAGTTTCCTCAGCAGAGATGAACTAGATATGGCCCGAGTGTAGGAAGCACAGTTCGTTTGTTCTGAGCAAGTTCTCTGTTTGGAACCATAGGAAACACAGTAGAGCAGAAGTGTGCTCTTTTGTCAAAAGCAGAGTGTGTTTCTTGTAAGGCGAGCTAGCGTTTGTCTCCCAGTCCTAAATGGAGTTGAAATACACATGCAGTTTCTGGTCCTACGAGCAAGAGTTGTTTTCTGGTAATGAGAGTCCATTTTGTGCTCCCTTTGCCATACACAGTACAAATAGCACTCGCGTCTGTTCCCAGCAAGTACAGTGTATTGGACTGAAGAGAGGCTACTGTTCTTGTCAGTCTTGTAAGCAGAATTGAACTAGATATGGCCCGTGTGTGTAGGAAGCACAGTTCTTTTGTTCTGAGCAAGCTCACTGTTCTGTCCCTATGAAAAACACAGTATAGTAGAAAAGGGCTCTTTTCTCAAAAGCAGAGTGCGTTTCTTCTAAGGCGAGCTAGCATTTGTTTCTCAGTCCTAAATGGAGTTGAATCAAATGCAGTTTTTGGTCCTACGAGCAAGAGTTGTTTTCTGGTAAGAAGAGTCAGTATTGCGCTCCCATTGCCATACACAGTACATATAGCACTCGCGTTTGTTTAACGCAAGTACAGTGTATTGGTCTGAAGAGGAGCTACTGTTCTTGTCAGTTTCCTAAGCAGAGTTGAACTAGATATGTCCCGTGTGTGTAGGAAGCACACGTCTTTTGTTCTGACCAAGCTCACTGTTCGAACCCCATAGGAAACCCAGTAGAGTAGAAGAGTGCTCTTTTCTCAAAAGCAGAGTGTGTTTCTTGTAAGGTGAACTAGCATTTGTTTCCCAGTCCTAAATGGAGTTGAAATACACATGCAGTTTCTGGTCCTACGAGCAAGATTTGTTTTCTGGTAAGAAGAGTCACTATTGCGCTCCCATTTTCATACACAATGCAAATAGCACTGGCGTCTGTTCCCAGCAAGTACAGTGTATTGGACTGAAGAGGATCTGCTGTTCTTGTCAGTTTCCTGAGCAGAATTGAACTAGATATGGCCATGTGTAGGAAGCACAGTTCTTTTGTTCTGAGCAAGCTCACTGTTCTGGTCCTATAGGAAACACATTAGAGTAGAAGAGTGCTCTTTTCTCAAAAGCAGAGTGTGTTTCTTGTAAGGCGAGCTAGCATTTGTTTCCCAGTCCTAAATGGAGTTGAAATACACATGCAGTTTCTGGTCCTACGAGCAAGAGTTGTTTTCTCGTAATAAGAGTCACTATTGCTCTCCCTTTGCCATACACAGTGCAAATAGCACTCGTGTCTGTTCCCAACAAGTACAGTGTATTGGACTGAAGAGGATCTACTGTTCTTGTCAGTTTCCTAAGCAGAATTGAACTAGATATGGCCCGTGTGTGTAGGAAGCACAGTTCTTTTGTTCTGAGCAAGCTCACTGTTCTGGCCCTACAGGAAACACAGTAGAGTAGAAGAGTGCTCTTTCCTCAAAAGCAGAGTCTGTTTCCTGTAAGGCGAGCTAGTGTTTGTTTCCCAGTCCTAAATGGAGTTGAATCACATGCAGTTTCTGGTCCTAAGAGCAAGAGTTGTTTTCTGGTAAGAAGAGTCACTATTGTGCTCCCATTGCTGTTCACAGTGCAAATAGCACTCGCGTCTGTTCCCAGCAGGTACAGTGTATTGGACTGAAGAGGAGCTACTGTTCTTGTTAGTTCCCTAAGCAGAGTTGAACTAGATATGGCCCGTTTGTGTAGGAAGCACAGTTCTTTTGTTCTGAGCAAGCTCACTGTTCTGGCGCTATAGGAAACACAGTAGAGTAGAAGAGTGATGTTTTCTCAAAAGCAGAGTGTGTTTCTTTTAAGGCAAGCTAGCGTTTGTTTCCAAGTCCTAAATGGAGTTGAATCACATACAGTTTCTGGTCCTACACGCAAGAGTTGTTTTCTGGTAAGGAAAGTCACTATTGCGCTCCCATTGCTATACACAGTGCAAATAGCACTCGCATCTGTTCCCAGCAAGTACAGTGTATTGGACTGAAGAGGAGCTACTGTTCATGTCATTTTCCTAAGCAGAGTTGAATTAGATATGGCGTGAGTGTGTAGGAAGCACAGTTCTTTTGTTCTCAGCAAGCTCACTGTTCTGGCCCTACAGGAAACACAGTAGAGTAGAAGAGTGCTCTTTCCTCAAAAACAGAGTGTGTTTCTTGTAAGGCGAGCTAGCGTTTGTTTCCCAGTCCTAAATGGAGTTGAATCACATGCAGTTTTTGGTCCTACGAGCAAGAGTTGTTTTCTTGTAATCAAAGTCACTATTGCGCTCCCATTGCCACACACAGTGCAAATATCACTCGCGTCTGTTCCCAGCAAGTACAGTGTATTGGACTGAGGAGGAGCTACTGTTCTTGTCAGTTTCCTAAGCAGAGTTGAACTAGATATGGACCCTGTGTAGGAAGCACAGTTCTTTTGTTCTGAGCAAGCTCAATGTTCGGACCCCATATGAACCACAGTAAAATAGAAGACTGCTCTTTTCTCAAAATCAGAGTGTGTTTCTTGTAAGGCGAGCTAGCGTTTGTTTCCCAGTCCTAAATGGAGTTGAATCACATGCAGTTTTTGGTCCTACGAGCAAGAGTTGTTTTCTGGTAAGGAAAGTCACTATTGCGCTCCCTTTGCCATACACAGTGCAAATAGCACTCGCGTCTGTTCACAGCAAGTACAGTGTATTGGACTGAAGAGGAGCTACTGTTCTTGTCAGTTTCCTAAGCAGAGTTGAAATAGACATGGACCGTGTGTGTAGGAAGCACAGTTCATTTGTTCTGAGCAAGCTCACTGTTCGGACACCATAGGAAACACAGTAGAGTAGAAGAGTGCTCTTTTCTCAAAAGCAGAGTGTGTTTCTTGTAAGGCGAGCTAGCGTTTGTTTCCCAGTCCTAAACGGAGTTGAATCACATGCAGTTTCTTGTCCTACGAGCAAGAGTTGTTTTCTGGTAAAAAGAGTCACTGTTGTGCTCCCATTGTCATACACAGGGCAAATAGCACTGGCGTCTGTTCCCAGCATGTACAGTGTATTGGACTGAAGAGGATCTACTGTTCTTGTCAGTTTCCTAAGCAGAATTGAACTAGATATGGCCGTTTTTGTAGGAAGCACAGTAATTTTGTTCTGAGCAAACTCACTGTTCTGGCCCTATAGGAAACACAGTAGAGTAGAAGAGTGCTCTTTTCTCAAAAGCAGAGTGTGTTTCTTGTAAGGCGAGCTAGCGTTTGTTTCCCAGTCCTAAATGGAGTTGAAACTCATGCATTTTTTTGTCCTACGAGCAAGAGTTGTTTTGTGGTAAAAAGAGTCACTATTACGCTCCCATTGTCATAAACAGGGCAAATAGCACTGGCGTCTGTTCCCAGCAAGTACAGTGTATTGGACTGAAGCGGAGCTACTGTTCTTGTCGGTTTCCTAAGCAGAGCTGAACTAGATATGGCCCGTGTGTGTAGGAAGCACAGTTCTGTTGTTCTGAACAAGCTCAATGTTCGGACCCCATAGAAAACACATTAGAGTAGAAGAGTGCTCTTTTCTCAAAAGCAGAGTGTGTTTCTTGTAAGGCGAGCTAGCGTTTGTTTCCCAGTCCTAAATGGAGTTGAATCACATACAGTTTCTGGTCCTACGAGCAAGAGTTGTTTTCTGGTAAGGAAAGTCAATATTGCGCTATCATTGCCATACACAGTTAAAATAGCACTCGTGTCTGTTCCCAGCAAGTACAGTGTATTGGACTGAAGAGGAGCTACTGTTCTTGTCAGTTTCCTAAGCAGAGTTGAACTAGATATGGCCCGTGTGTGTAGGAAGCACAGTTCATTTGTTCTGAGCAAGCTCAGTGTTCGGACCCCATATGAACCACAGTAGAATAGAAGAGTGCTCTTTTCTCAAAAGCAGAGTGTGTTTCTTGTAAGGCGAGCTAGAGTTTGTTTCCCAGTCGTAAATGGAGTTGAATCACATGCAGTTTTTGGTCCTATGAGCAAGAGTTGTTTTCTCGTAAGCAAAGTCACTATTGTGCTCCCATTGCCATACACAGTGCAAATAGCACTTGCATCTGTTCCAGCAATTTCAGTGTATTGGACTGAAGAGGAGCTACTGTTCTTGTCAGTTTCCTAAGCAGAGTTGAACTAGATATGGCCCGTGTGTGTAGGAAGCACAGTTCTTTTGTTCTGAGCAACCTCACTGTTCGGACCCCATAGGAAACACAGTAGAGTAGAAGAGTGCTCTTTTCTCAAAAGCAGAGTGTGTTTCTTGTAAAGCGAGCTAGCATTTGTTTCCCAGTCCTAAATGGAGTTGAATCACATGCAGTTTCTTGTCCTATGAGCAAGAGTTGTTTTCTGGTAAGAAGAGTCACTATTGTGCTCCCATTTTCATACACAGGGCAAATAGAACTGGCGTCTGTTCCCAGCATGTACAGTGTATTGGACAGAAGAGGATCAACTGTTCTTGTCAGTTTCCTAAGCAGAATTGAACTAGATAAGGCCGTATTTGTAGGAAGCACAGTTCTTTTGTTCTGAGCAAACTCACTGTTCTGGCCCTATAGGAAACACAGTAGAGTAGAAAAGTGCTCTTTTCTCAAAAGCAGAGTGTGTTTCTTGTAATGGGAGCTAGTGTTTGTTTCCCAGTCCTAAATGGAGTTGAATCCCATGCAGTTTCTGGTCCTACGAGCAAGAGTTGTTTTCTTTTAAGAAGAGTCACTATTACGCTCCCATTGTCATACACAGGGCAAATAGCACTGGCGTCTGTTCCCAGCAAGTACAGTGTATTGGACTGAAGAGGATCTACTGTTCTTGTCAGTTTCCTAAGCAGAATTGAACTAGATATGGCCCGTTTGTGTAGGAAGCACAGTTCTTTTGTTCTGAGCAAGCTCACTGTTCTGGCGCTATAGGAAACACAGTAGAGTAGAAGAGTGATGTTTTCTCAAAAGCAGAGTGTGTTTCTTTTAAGGCAAGCTAGCGTTTGTTTCCAAGTCCTAAATGGAGTTGAATCACATACAGTTTCTGGTCCTACACGCAAGAGTTGTTTTCTGGTAAGGAAAGTCACTATTGCGCTCCCATTGCTATACACAGTGCAAATAGCACTCGCATCTGTTCCCAGCAAGTACAGTGTATTGGACTGAAGAGGAGCTACTGTTCTTGTCGGTTTCCTAAGCAGAGCTGAACTAGATATGGCCCCTGTGTGTAGGAAGCACAGTTCTTTTGTTCTGAACAAGCTCAATGTTCGGACCCCATAGAAAACACATTAGAGTAGAAGAGTGCTCTTTTCTCAAAAGCAGAGTGTGTTTCTTGTAAGGCGAGCTAGCGTTTGTTTCCCAGTCCTAAATGGAGTTGAATCACATACAGTTTTTGGTCCTACGAGCAAGAGTTGTTTTCTGGTAAGGAAAGTCAATATTGCACTATCATTGCCATACACAGTTAAAATAGCACTCGTGTCTGTTCCCAGAAGTACAGTGTATTGGAGTGAAGAGGAGCTACTCTTCTTGTCAGTTTCCTAAGCAGAGTTGAACTAGATATGGCCCGTGTGTGTAGGAAGCACAGTTCTTTTGTTCTGAGCAAGCTCAGTGTTCGGACCCCATATGAACCACAGTTGAATAGAAGACTGCTCTTTTCTCAAAAGCAGAGTGTGTTTCTTGTAAGGCGAGCTAGAGTTTGTTTCCCAGTCGTAAATGGAGTTGAATCACATGCAGTTTTTGGTCCTATGAGCAAGAGTTGTTTTCTCGTAAGCAAAGTCACTATTGTGCTCCCATTGCCATACACAGTGCAAATAGCACTGGCGTCTGTTCCAGCAAGTTCAGTGTATTGGACTGAAGAGGAGCTACTGTTCTTGTCAGTTTCCTAAGCAGAGTTGAACTAGATATGGCCCCTGTGTGTAGGAAGCCCAGTTCTTTTGTTCTGAGCAAGCTCACTGTTCGGACCCCATAGGAAACACAGTAGAGTAGAAGAGTGATATTTACTCAAAAGCAGAATGTGTTTCTTGTAAGGCGAGCTAGCGTTTGTTTCCCAGTCCTAAATGGAGTTGAATCACATGCAGTTTCTTGTCCTATGAGCAAGAGTTGTTTTCTGGTAAGAAGAGTCACTATTGTGCTCCCATTGTCATACACAGGGCAAATAGAACTGGCGTCTGTTCCCAGCATGTACAGTGTATTGGACTGAAGAGGATCAACTGTTCTTGTCAGTTTCCTAAGCAGAATTGAACTAGATAAGGCCGTATTTGTAGGAAGCACAGTTCTTTTGTTCTGAGCAAGCTCAGTGTTCGGACCCCTATGAACCACAGTAGATTAGAAGACTGCTCTTTTCTCAAAAGCAGAGTGTGTTTCTTGTAAGTCGAGCTAGAGTTTGTTTCCCAGTACTAAATGGAGTTGAATCACATGCAGTTTTTGGTCCTACGAGCAAGAGTTGTTTTCTCATAAGCATAGTCACTATTGTGCTCCCATTGCCATACACAGTGCAAAGAGCACTCGTGTCTGTTCCCAGCAAGTACAGTGTATTGGACTGAAGAGGAGCTACTGTTCTTGTCAGTTTCCTAAGCAGAGTTGAACTACATATGGCCCGTGTGTGTAGGAAGCACAGTTCTTTTGTTCTGAGCAAGCTCAATGTTCGCACCCCATATGAACCACAGGAGAATAGAAGACTGCTCTTTTCTCAAAAACAGAGTGTGTTTCTTGTAAGGCGAGCTAGCGTTTGTTTCCCAGTCTTAAATGGAGTTGAATCACATGCAGTTTTTGGTCCTACGAGCAAGAGTTGTTTTCTGATAAGGAAAGTCACTATTGTGCTCCCTTTGCCATACAGAGTGCAAATAGCACTCGCGTCTGTTCCCAGCAAGTACAGTGTATTGGACTGAAGAGGAGCTACTGTTCTTGTCAGTTTCCTAAGCAGAGTTGAACTAGATATGGCCTATGTGTTTAGGAAGCACAGTTCTTTTGTTCTGAGCAAGCTCACTGTTCGGACCCCATAGGAAACACAGTAGAGTAGAAGAGTACTCTTTTCTCAAAAGCAGAGTGTGTTTCTTGTAAGGCGAGCTAGCGTTTGTTTCCCAGTCCTAAATGGAGTTGAATCACATGCAGTTTATTGTCCTACGAGCAAGAGTTGTTTTCTGGTAAGAAGAGTCACTATTGCGCTCCCATTGTCATACACAGGGCAAATAGCACTGGCGTCTGTTCCCAGCATGTACAGTGTATTGGACTGAAGAGGATCTACTGTTCCTTTCAGTTTCCTTAGCAGAATTGAACTAGATATGTCAGTATTTGTATGAAGCACAGTTCTTTTGTTCTGAGCAAGCTAACTGTTCTGGTCCTATAGGAAACACAGTAGAGTAGAAGAGTGCTCTTTTCTCAAAAGCAGAGTGTGTTTCTTGTATGGCGAGCTAGTGTTTGTTTCCCAGTCCTAAATGGAGTTGAATCACATGCAGTTTTTGGTCCTACGAGCAAGAGTTGTTTCTGGTAAGGAAAGTCACTATTGCGTTCCCATTTTCACACACAGTGCAAATAGCACTCGCGTCTGTTCCCAGCAAGTACAGTGTATTGGACTGAAGAGGAGCTACTGTTCTTGTCAGTTTCCTAAGCAGAGTTGAACTAGATATGGCCCGTGTGTGTAAGAAGCACAGTTCTTTTGTTCTGCGCAAGCTCAGTGTTCGGACCCCATATGAACCACAGTAGAATAGAAGACTGCTCTTTTCTCAAAAGCAGAGTGTGTTTCTTGTAAGGCGAGCTAGAGTTTGTTTCCCAGTCGTAAATGGAGTTGAATCACATGCAGTTTTTGGTCCTATGAGCAAGAGTTGTTTTCTCGTAAGCAAAGTCACTATTGTGCTCCCATTGCCATACACAGCGCAAATAGCACTTGCATCTGTTCCAGCAAGTTCAGTGTATTGGACTGAAGAGGAGCTACTGTTCTTGTCAGTTTCCTAAGCAGAGTTGAACTAGATATGGCCCGTGTGTGTAGGACGCCCAGTTCTTTTGTTCTGAGCAAGCTCACTGTTCGGACCCCATAGGAAACACAGTAGAGTAGAAGAGTGCTCTTTTCTCAAAAGCAGAGTGTGTTTCTTGTAAAGAGAGCTAGCAATTGTTTCCCAGTCCTAAATGGAGTTGAATCACATGCAGTTTCTTGTCCTATGAGCAAGAGTTGTTTTCTGGTAAGAAGAGTCACTATTGTGCTCCCATTTTCATACACAGGGCAAATAGAACTGGCGTCTGTTCCCAGCATGTACAGTGTATTGGACTGAAGAGGATCAACTGTTCTTGTC